>NC_065570.1:1859209-2167410 GCF_937616625.2 Mercurialis annua | reverse complement strand
CAGTTTTAATAGCAGGAGATGCTCTTCAGGTTGTTCAATCACTTAATTCTCATACTCTTCAACTAGCAAGTGCTTGGGGAATTTGTAGAGATATTTGGCATCTTCAATCTTTTTTCCAATCTTGTAGTTTTTATTACATTCCTAGATCTTTTAATTTTTTAGCTCATAATTTAGCTAAAGCTTGTAAAGTTTCTTTTCTGTAATCCTAGTTATAACTCTACCTTGTATGATCTTTATATCAATCTACTTATCTTTGGAAAAAAAAAAACATAATTATATTTGGATTAAACAAATTACAAATATTATATATAATTTTTTTTATAAAATCTATGAAATTTTCTCAACAGATCTCAACTATGAGACCACATCTCTAAACCTTATATATTTAGACTAATTTTTATTCGAAATAGTGATATGTTTCTTACGAGAGACAAATTCTAACCCTAAATTTTAAACGGGTAAATACATAAATATAATTCGAACTCGCGATTTCACTTAAGTCAAAAAAACGCTTTATCAATTCACTTGTGCTTTGAGTTAATATAATATGTAATTTAGTAGGCTTTGACATATATTAAAACGTCAAAATCAATAATAAGAGGGAATGATTAGACCAAATTCAAAGTCTATATAGTAAACTTTTATAAATTTCATAATAGAAACGCTCTTGAAACACGTGTACAAATGATGTCATCAGGACTAGTGGCCGATACGTCACCGTCTGAAGGTTTAAAGAGAGAATGTCAAACTTTATAGTTTAACTTTAATCAAATTAATTTTCTGGACAAATATAAAGAAATATGGACTTCTTTTTAATCTTAATTTAATTTGGGTTTACAAAAGAATACATTCTCTTTTTTCTTTTTTGTTATTTCAAAAATAAATCAGAAAATTTCTGAGTAGTACTAACCTAAAATGAAGGTAACAAGGATTTAGACCCACGGCTACATTTCGTTTTTCAAATATACAATGATTTTAAAATTTTATCGGTTTGTCAAATATATTTACAACTCATGTGGTGCAATTTTTTTATCCATGTATATAAAATTTATTCTATTTTTTTTGAAGCTAAATGTAATTTATTCTATTTAGTATAAATAGCATTGTGTAATATCAGGTACAAACTAAAATAAATATATTTAAATAAGATAATAGATTTTTCAATTATGATATATTAAAGATAAACTGAAAATAAAATAAAAATACTGTTGTTGATGTTCGTTACAGCAAATCATATTTTTGTTTTCTAAATCTTATTTCTCAACCTCAAGTAGATTACTCCTTCTGTTTTTTACAACTGTCCTTTTTAAAAAAAATTGTTCCAATTTTTTTCTCAATTACAAATTTTAATAATCAGTTTTAATATTTTTATAGTTGTCTTTTAATTTAATTAGTGGAGCAGAGAGAATACTTATTAACATATAAACTTTTATTATATATATATATATATATATATATATATATATAAGTTTATTCTGTTATTTATTCGGAATTTTAATGATTTTTTTAATATGAATATTTTGTTAAAAATGAACGATTAAAAAGAAACAGAGGGAGTAGTGAGTAGTTTAGTGACAAATTAGTGAGTAAATTAGTCTTAAATAAAGCATTAGTTATGTTTTGTGTTGTTGACTGACTATGTTTAATTAGCTCTTTGGGGACTTACAAGTTATTAGGTATATCTAAGAAAATCATGTGAGTCAATATGTGGAAACAGAGTAGAATTGTCAAGGAGGTAGAGAGGCAGTTACATATTTATCTTAATTTCTACATTAAATCTCCTCTCATTATCCAAATCAATTACTGAGATTAAAAAAAAATATTACTATTAAGATATTTTAACTCTTGTGTCTAAAAGTGGTAAAGTGGCTTAGAATTGAAACAATACAAAATACATATAACGGTAGATTTTATATCACATTTCTTAACTATTTCCCTAGATGAAAAAAATGATAGATGAAAAAAAAAAAGATAAATCAAAGAGCAAATTACGCTAAAATCTTTGAACTATATCATAATTAACAGTTTGTTACCCCTTATTTTAAAAGTCTATTTAATGGTCTTTCAATTTTAATTCTGTTAACTATAAGGTCTCTCTGTTAGTTTCAACACTTATTTTCAAACGATTTGATATCCCACCTTTTATTTTGTGAACGATTTGGTCCTTCACTTTTAATTTTATTAAACGATTTGATCCCTCACTTTTAAACGATTTAGTACCCGAGTTTCAATCCGTTAAACGATTTAGTCCCTCAAATTAACAGAAGAATCTTTCAGTTAACGGAATTAAAACTGAAGGACCATTAAGTAGACTTTTGAAACAAGGAGCACCGAACTGTTAATTATGGTATATCTCAAGAGCTTTTAAGTAATTTTCTCTAAATCAAATTAGTATAAATAAAATATCATGATAAATTTATTTATCCTACATTTTCTATAATTTTAATTTGTATTTAACATTCAAAAATAAAAATACACTGAATGGTATAAACAAGATTTTTTTTTTAATTTTTTAAAAATATATTCAAGTCTTTTAAAAGTTCTAATCTAACTAAATTTGACAAATTCTTTGTAAATCTATCCATTTTATCAAAATTAATTTAATTATGCTTATAATAGCAATTGCATATGTGAAGTGTTTTCAAAAGAATTTGTTAATTGGAATCACATAATTCAAATGAATCAATTTTTAAAAATATCAAATTGATTTTAAAAATTGGATAGATTTCTAACGAATTAGACAAATTGAGATAGATTTACCACTTTTAAAAAGTTTGAATATATCTAACCAAAAACTGACATTATATATATATATACATATACATATATATATATATATATATATATATATATATATATATATATATATATATATATATATATATACATATATAGGGTTAATTCCATAGAACATCATGACCTTTATTCGAAATTTCATTTTAATCACGACTTTTAAAAGGTTCCATATAAAATCATAAACTTTTATTTTTTTAAATCTATCACCAAATCAATTTATAGTGTATTTTTGCTGACGTGTCCACCGGAATCCTGCGGATTTGAAAAAAAAATAAAAGGTAAAAACACCGGAAAACTAATCGGTGATACATTTGAAAAAAATGAAAGTTCATGGTTTTATATGACAATTTTTAAAAATCGTGATTAAAATGAAACTTCGTGTAAAATTCATGATTTTTTATAGAATTAATATATATATATATATATATATATATATATATATATATATATATATATATATATATATATTACAACAAACCATAACATATGATCAATGCAAATTCATATACATCGCGAGGGCCATTAAAAAGAAACAGCTTGAATTAAAAAACATCATACATGAAAAAAATTCTGATAAAATGTAAAAGATATTCAAGGACTTAAGTAATAATTTATCTCTTCATTTATAAATAATAAATAATTATCTTATAAATTAATTTAGTGAGCAAATCAGTTATTAAATTTAATGATTATAAACAATAAACATTATTTTAGCAAATTAGCTTATAATTAAGGAGGTAAATTGTCAAATGAAAAAATAATTAGTTTACAAATTGAAAGGGCAAATTAGTAAAATGGCTAATTATTCACAATCATCAAATTCGTGTAGTAATTATTCATTATTTACAAGTTGAGGGGATAATATTAATGGATATTTGAACATTGCAGTGAATGGTATCATATCTTAATTAACACAATAAACAAATTACAAATAATATATGTAATGTATTGTATATAGTATTTGAAAAATATTAAATTGTCAATATCAAAATGAAGAGAGAGAATGATTAGACCAAATTCAAAGCCAATTTAGTAAATTTTTATAAATCTAAACGCTCTTACATCGCGGGTACATATATATGATGTAAGAAGACTAGTGGTCGATACGTCACCGTCTTCAGATTTATCCATCTTCCTGAACTTAAGTCGCAATATGCCCCTAAACTTATAAGTAATGGACAATTAACATATAAATTAATTTAGTAGGCAAATCAGTACACGAACTTGATGATTATGAGCAATTTCCTCATTTTGGTAATTTGCCCATTTAATTTGTAAATTACTTGTATTTTAAATTGGCAATTTACCTCCTAAACTTATAAGTTAATTTGCCAACAAAATTAATTTATGTGTTAATTTCCCATTACTTACAAGTTGAAGGGGCAAATTGCTATTTAAACCCATCTTTCTGTTAAAGACAATGTAAACTTTAATCAAATTGTTTTAGCCTAATTACTCAAAACACCACCTAACTTTTTTAAATTTATACCATAATCTAAAAAATATTTAATCATACAATATTTTGAATTTTTACGTTTCACCTCTACCCCAAACAAAAATACAACTGATGATATTAAAAATTACTAAATAAAAAGATTATATTTTATATTTTTATGTTCTGAAAAATATAAAAAATCCTTTTAACTATAAAAATATTTAAATAAATTCTAATAATTAATTAATTTTTAAATAAAAAATAAGAAAAATTTGGCGGCCATCAAAGAGCTTCCGCTACTCTTTTTTACCAGAGAAGGAGCATCAGCTTTTTCTCAGATTTGGAGTAGGAGTTCTTTCTCCAAATCGGAGAAGAAGTACAGCTCCATCTCTGATCCGATAGTTGGAGTTTATTTTTTTGTAAAAAAATTATTTTTTTTACAAAACTATACAAAATATTATTAGTATTTAATTTTTTTGAAAAAAGGTTTTTTTGTGTTATTAGAGTTTATTTTTTCGTAAAAAACTAATTTTTAAAAATTATATGAAATCTATTATTATTATTTAATTTTTTTTGAAGAAGATATTTTTGTACTATTAATAATATTAACATTTTATTAGAATATAGGTTAAAAATGAAGGACTAATTTAAATTTTTTAAAATAAAAATAGGTCAATTTAAATTTTTAAAGTAGAGGTGAAATATAAAAATTCAAAATAGGGTGTAATTGAATTTTTTTAAAAATAAAAAATTAATAAAAAATGTTAGAAGATGAGATTTTTTTTAAATTATTAGGCTAATTATTTTTATGAATAATATGAACTTTTTTTTAAATATATTCTTTTCTTTTCTCTCTTTATTTCAAAATAAAAAAGTTCCATATACTAACATTAGAATTAGATAATCTATTGTTGATTTTAAAAAGAAAAAAATATTTCAAATTGTTAAACATTTGCTAGATACTTTCAGCAAATAAAAGTGGAAACCAACCTTGTGGAAAATAACAAATAAACGACAACTGTTCATTTTTATTTTATACATCCCCTTCGACCTCTACCTTAAACTTCACTAAATTTTCTATAATTTCAAAACAGTCGCTAAATTTTCTAATTTTTGTGGCAGTGCCATTCACGGCTCTTATAGACAAAACTACCATATATTTTTTAACGGTTGTGATTCAAAAAAAAAAAACAATTGCAGCGTCACAACCAACCTTGTGGAAAATAACAAATAAGCGACAACTGTTCATTTTTATTCTATTTTATTGGCTAATAATCACCCATCCCCCTCGATCTTTACCCGAAATTTTCACTAAAATTCCTATACTTTCAAAACGGTCACTTAATCCCCTAATCTTTGTGGCGGCACCATTCACGGCCCTTATAGATGAAACTACCTTTAATTTTTTGGCGGCTGTGATTTAAAAAAAAAGTTGCGGCCCCACTTATCAGTTGACACGTCATTTAATGTTAAAAAATTGAAACGCCCAAAATACCCCTAAAAGAATTAAACCAAACCAAAATTCAACCACACTCAATCAAACCTAACTCACCGGTCAACCTATTTACCACCAACCACTAACCCGAACCACTCACCGCAACCAAACTGCCTCCTCCGGTCATCTTTTCAGGTGAGAAAACGACTAAATTCGTCGTCTTCTCAACACCAGAGAAAACGAGTAGCAGCTCGTCTTCTCACAACCGGAGAATACGAACAACAACTCGTCTTCTCTGAGAAGATGACGAGCTTGGTCTATTTCTCACATGAGAAGATGACCAGAGACGGCGTTTCGATTGCGGTGAGTGGGTGGTTTGAATGGGTGATTTGGTTTGGTTTTTTATTTTTATTTTCAATTAAATTTCAATAGTTGTAGAGAGATTTTGGGTGTTTCAATTTTTTTAGATATTTGGGCACGTGTCAGCTGACACGTGGCGCCGTCATTTTTTTTATAGAATTACAACCGCAAAAAAAAAACGGCGCTGAAGGGTATTTTTGTCCATAAGGACCGTGAATGAGCGCCGCCACAAAGGTTAAAGAGTTTAGTAACCGTTTTGAAAATATAGAGGGTTTGTGAAGTTTAGGATAAAGGTGTAGGGGGTTGAGTAATTATTAGCCTATATAATTACTGAAGTTTCATTCATTACTTAAATGGTTATTCCTACCGTATAGAATAATTTTTGCGATTTTCATAATTTAAACACATGTTACTATTTATTTTTAATATTAACACAACATTTTTTTATTTATAAGCCTAAATCCAGTTTCTTTTTCCGCCATTGGAATTCATATGGCTCGCAAGATTGCCTTGTCAGAGTAAACGTGGTCTTCTCTATGCGACATTGTTTTAGACTATTCCTACTATATAACACCAATTTTAGTATTTTTTTTTACAATTTAAGCACGAACTACCAAAAAATGGCACCAAGTTTGCACCTCGTTTAGCATCAGATTTTGTCGCTAAATTTTGATGTCTTATTCCTGTTCAATTTAGTGACAGAATCCGTCGCTAATCCGTTGCTAAATCATTGTTTTCTATAGTAGTGGTTTTTATGTTTTTGCCTTCGTATTCCGATATTCCTATTAATATAATAGTTTTATTTCAAATTAAATTTAAAAAGCCTTAAATAAAGCTTTAATTTGTGTCTTCTCCTGTTGATCATGTTTAATTAGCTTCCACTGAACATATTTATCAGCTACTTTAAATTTTAAGCACCATTTGACTATTATTAAGAAAATAATCTGAATATGTGGAAAGAGAGTAGAATTGTCACGAGGATAGAGTGTAATATCCTGTATTTTTTCGACATGTTCTGATGAGTTTCCGATCATGTTTTGAGTCATGCGTGGACTCGAGTTATCGTACATTAATTCTTTTATGGTTCGTTCGAAAGTTCAGGTTGTGTTTGGCTTGTGGTTTAACCAATCTTTTGGTTGAATCTCATATGTGTCCCGTTTATGCTCCAAGAAGCACGAGCGTGCCTCTTGGTGTCGACGCATGAGCGTGGGATATTAAACTCCCTGGGTCACTCAAGTCTCAGGAAATCTCAAAAAGGTCACTAAAGTCAATTTTCTTACGAAATGATCACTGAACTATACCTTTTATTATAAAAGGGTTCATCTATATAAAACGATGTAAAAACATAACATTTTTGCTTACGTGGCAAGCCAAAATTACAAAAAGAAACATAGTTCAATGACCTTTTTTTAATAAAAGGTATAATCCAATGACTTTTTTGTAATTCACGAAAAGTTTAGTGTTCTTTTTGTAACAACAGAAATATTTTTGTAATAAAAGGTATAGTTCAGTGACCACTTTGTAAGAAAATTGACTTTAGTGACCTTTTTGAAATTTCATGAGACTTGAGTGACTTAGGAAGTTTAATATCCCACGAGCGTGCTTCTTGGTGTCGACGCACGAGCGTGCTTCTTGGTGTCGACGCACGAGCGTGCACCTAGGTTGCACGTTCGTGCATCAGGTCTTCTTGGTGCACAAACTTTGTCACGACCCAAATTATTGAGCCGCGACCGGCGCTAGGGAACGGGAGTGGTAGCTCCGGAACCCGTAGCAAGCCTAAAACCATTATAAATTTTTCGCGAATAAAACATCTTATTATGTATAATACGTTTTCAGAAATCTTTCTTAAGTAATATAATTCAAATATCAAAATATCACCTTCCTTTCCTGAAAATGTTCGCAGCACAATTCTTAGAAACCAGGGTCTTACCGAGCGATATCTCATATCCAGCACCGCCCTGTTTCTAGTCATAATCATAACCAATTCCTCTCAAGGCAATTGGTACAAAATTCAAACGGATAAAACGTCATCTTTATAAACAACTTATCTATAAAATTATATCAGAGTTTACTTTTCAAATACCGTTTGAAATTAAATCATAAATCTTATACTGACACCTACTGACTACTGCAGCTCTATAAAAACTCGCACTTTGTGTAAGCCAAAAGGTTGCCGACACAAAGGAGATGGTCTGTCTGATCCGACTCCGGTAACCTGAAAACAACAATGGTGAGGGGTCAGTATTTGGGAAAATACTGAGTGAGTCGACATTTACTAACAGTATTATAAAACATATAAACATGTATATGATCCGTACGAAACTAATATCCTAGCATGCGACACATCTCTCGAATAATCATATATCGTTCAACCCAATCATAAATATCAATTGCGAGTCCAACTCGCTGGTGGCCCAGCCACTAGATACGGGGACTTCCAGGCTACACCGTAGCCGAGTTCACTCTGCGTATCGAAATCATAACCCAATCGTGAATTTCATATTCATCAACAGCTCCCAGCTGTGTCAAGTCATTTCTCAATGCAAACATACTAGACTGACTCGATACTGGTGATCACACAGCCTATTGACACCCAATAGGTAGCTAGTTTCTTCGGATCGCATACTAGTTCTCGCATATAGAAATTAAATAAACATATAACGTCCAATCAATTGTATATAATGCGATGCGTATAAACAATATACGTATATATATGAAAATAACTTATATACTAATAATACGCGAAAGTAAATTGCCACTCACAGTGACCGCTATCCCAAAACTGCATTAATATAATCCCGCATGCGTAAGCTCCATGCGTTGTCCAATCACGTATCCATTCCCGCTAACTGGCTTGATAGCTTGTCGGTACGTCAGTTACTTAATCGAGTTACCTATACGTTTAATCCATAAACGTTAACTTAGTATCAAAACCCTAAGTTATAAACTTAGGTTAACTTAATCGTACTTCAAATACGATTCTTAACTTTGATAATCTCTTAATCACACTTCTCTTTTAAACGTCCTAGTTTACGTTTTGATATTCAATCGAATCACGATTGATTACACGACTTGAAATTGTTTGAAATCGAGTTTCTGCGTCGCGTCAGGGCCCAGAAAGCCCAAAACTAACAATTCCCGCTAACGAAGGACTGCACGTTCGTGCAGCAGTGTACTGCACGATCGTGCAGTTGCTGTGCTGCACGTTCATGCAGTACGCTGCACGATCGTGCAGTTGCTGTGCTGCACGTTCGTGCAGCACTTGCTACACGTTCGTGCAGCCTTTGGCTGCACGATGTGCAGCCCCGGGGTTCATTCCCCGGGCCATTTCCGACGTGCTTAAACGTCCAAAATCGATTCTAGCACGACTTCCATTAATAACCATCTCAAATATCATCAAAAACGCCAATAGAAACGCGATTACGATTCGTTTAATTCGTTAAAACGAAATAATCCTTATTTATCAATTCTCATAATAAAAACATCAAGCTTACCTCGATTTGAAGCTTAGCGATGATAGAGAATCGAATTCTGAACGAATCGATATAAAGAACTTGCGATTTGAGCGAGAAACGGCGAAACGGCGGCGGAACGAATCGATCGCCAAAACCTTTCTTCTTCTCTCTGTTTCATTCTTCTGATTCTCATCTTCTTTCCTTACTCTTAAGGAAAGGTTATATATGTATGGCTAATTAACATTTTGATCCCTCATTTCTTTAACTCAAACCATTTCTCTTTTAAACTTTCTAATTTAACCAAATGGTTAAATTATTCTTTTAACTCGATTGCTTACGTATTATTTATATTCATATAAATAATACTAACTCAATATTATTACTTTCCGTCAAAATCTTTTAATTACTATTCTCGAGGCTTAATTGACTAATTTACACTTTCGCCCTTAAACTTCTCAAAAGTGACAATTTAGCCCAAAACGCATCCGCGTCCAATTTTTAAAAGGTCTCCGATTGACCCGAAACTTTTACCACATATACTATAAAACGTTTCGCGGACCTTGGCGAAATAATATCCCTTCGGGTTTTATATGGTTAAATTACCATTTTAGTCCCTGTACTTTATTTTGCGACTTTCTTAGTATTTTTCTTTTCCAATTCTAATTCCAACTTTTAAAACTGAAATATAATATTAAATCTTTCACAATAATCCTTTCGAGTCCGTCCTGCTAAAATTTAATATTTATCCTAATTTCTCGGAAATCTTTCTGACATCGCCATTCTAGCGACTTAACACTGGACACGTGGTCCAATTAAATACTTAAATATTTTGGGGTATTACATTCTTCCCCCCTTATAAAAATTCGTCCTCGAATTTTCATACACTTTCTTAACTTATCTTAAACCATTAACATCTTGAACTCTCTTCATAATAAGTACACCGTGTTCACTTCACCACGCTTATAAGTGCGTGGAATTATCATTCCAGCTATCTGCTTCTTGTACCATGATAGGAGTATTTTTACTCCTATCTTTAGCGTCGTTTCCGCATGCTTTATTAACGTTTTATCACGGTTTTATGGTATTTCGTATGCCTTATTACGTGTTTTAGTATTTCAGGTACTTAGGAGCATTGCGGAAGCATTTTGGTGCAAAAGTTGGAAAAGACGACAAAAGCGATGCGGAAGCTCATTTGCAAATCTGAAAAGCTGACCCCGGGGCACTAATTGACCAATTTGGACTAGCTCGAAGCCTCAAATGAACTCGTGATCTTCATGAAAGTTAAAGTAGACGTCCTGAGCTTTCCAACGGTTCAAGAATCGACTGAATCGGACATTTCTACACCGAGTTACGAAGGTTTGAAGATCGAGATTTGGAGCAGAAAATGGCAGCTCGAATCGGGCTTCTCATTTAGCCCAAGGAGCTCTATTCGAACTTGGGCTTGCTGGAATGGGGAAATCTTAATTCAAGATGCATTAAGGCTTTATTAATTTGCTATTTTGGGCCCAACACATGTGTAATTGAATGTTTGTCTTTTTCCTTCTTTTGTAAGTACTATATATATGTGGCCTTATCTTTATTTTAGGTATAGAAGATTTTGCTAGACATTATTCTATTTTGTACTTTTGAATCTTCTCCTAATTTTAGAAATCCCCAAGTGTAGTCCTTACCTTCTTCAATAGAATTTCCAGATTTTCATATTTTCCTCCATTGTTGAATACTTAAGCTTTTTCTATTGAAGATTTATTCTCATTTTATTATTGAAGTATTATCTTCTTGAATGTTATTGGCTTGGGTTTCTACAAAGGTAACTAGATCTATCTCTCAATGATTTATTATTCTATTTGCTTGATGTTTGTTGTTTTAGCCATGGTTGGCTAAACCCCATGTTTGGGGGTTAATTTGAATCTTAGTTGTGTATGATTGGGTTAGGGTTTTGGGGTTGTGTTGATTGTTCTAATTAAGGAACCTAAAGCTTGCTTAGATTAGCTACCTAAGTATTGTTCTTAAATTAATTCTCACCTTGAGAGAGGGTTTATTAGTTGGATTTGATTAATTAGAGACTTAATTAGTAACACCATGAGAGTGGGTTAGTAATTAGGTGGCCTATGAGTTGTGATTTATTTGTTAATTGCCTCTATTTGCGTTTGGTGCTACGAGAGTAGGTTAAGCTCGATTAGTTGCGGTTTTGTAGCTCCTTGAGGCTCGAGAGAGCGGGAGTTGCGGTCTAGAACACTCGGTCCTCGTTTAGAACCCTAAACCCGATACCCTTGATTGCATGACCTAGGAGGATTATTAGCTCCCAAACCTCTTTATCACTTGAATTTCGTTAATTATTATAGTGTTTACTCGTTTCTTTAAATTAGTAATTTGTTAATTCCTAGATAGCATAAGTTTTTAGTAGTTGGTTGATTGGTTCATTAAGAAAAACACTTATTCTCTTGCTAAACGAATTGAATCGCAACTAAGTTCATTCTCATCGATAATCACTCTTGAATTCACTCCTTGTGGGATCGATAACTCGGACTTAGGTCCACTCTATTACAAGTTGGGGTTTTTTCTCAACAAGTTTTTGGCGCCGTTGCCGGGGAGTGACGAGTGTTTATTGATTGATTGAAATTAGTTATTGTTCGGTCGAGTTAGCTTTATTTTCTGTTTTTTATCACTTTTGTTGTTTTTGCTTCTTTCCGGATTTACGCGTGGTTTGCTTGTTGTTGTTTGTGTAGGGGATCAACTATAGTGTATGCACAATACACGAAGGGTCAATCTTCCGCTAGAACCGTTTCAAGACAACCTCGGGAGATTTGAAAGAAGTGTGAGAAGGGAGAATCGTAGACCCGTTATCATGGAACGTGGGGATGATAACTATGAGGAGGAGCATTATCACCCTCAAGTCGATGGAGTGAGGCAACATCCGCCTCCTCCACTCGATGAGAGGAATCGGCAAGAGCAACAAGGGGACAATCACCCTCAAGTTCAAGGCCATCAAGCACAAAGACAAACTTTGGGGGATTTCTTCCTCCCGGATGTGGATAATGCTACCTATGGGTGCTTTGCAAGACCGGTCACCGCGGCTACTTTTGAGATCAAGCCTAGCACGATTCAACTCCTAGAGAATCGGTGCCAATTCTTTGGGTTACCAAGTGAGGATCCGAATGAACACATAGCCAAGTTCTTGGGAGTGTTGGACACATTCAAGCTCCATAATGTCACCTCCGATCAAATCAAGCTTCGAATGTTTCCGTTCTCACTAAGAGACAAGGCTAGCTTGTGGCTTCGATCACTTCCTAATGCATCTATCCACAATTGGCGGGATCTTGCTCAAGCTTTCCTTCACAAGTACTTTCCAATGGGGAGAACCGCGAAGTTGACAAAGGACATCATTGATTATTACCAATATGAGGGAGAATCTCTCTATGAAACTTGGGAGAGGTTCAAGGATCTCCAAAGGCACGTACCTCATCATCGGCTTGTAAGGGAACATGTGCTTCAAATATTTTATAATGGTTTGGGTGAAATCACAAGATCTACCATTGATTCGGCCGCGGGAGGTTCTTTGATGCAAAAGACGCTTGATGAGGCTAATGAGTTGATTGAAAAATTGGCTATGGTAAGTAGCACTTGGTCTTCGGAGAGGAGAAGACCACCGGCTCAAAAGGCATTGATGACACTTGACCAATCCAAGGAGTTTGAAGCGATGAAAGCCATGAATGCCTCTTTACAAAGTCAAGTTGATGCCTTGAAGAAACAAGTGGGTCCACGGAATGCTCCGGTTGCATATGTCCAAGTAGGTTGTGAGCATTGCGGAGATTTCAATCATGGAAGTAATGAGTGCTATGCCATGGGTCAAACTTGGAACGAACAAGTGAATTATGTGGGAGGTCAACGCCAAGGGAATGATCCTTACTCGAATACCTATAATCCGGGGTGGAGAAACCACCCTAACTTCGGATGGAGGAATCAAGAGGGTCAAGGCAATGTGCAAGCAAATCAACAAGCGGGTCCTAGTTTCCAAGGAGGAAATAGGCCCCAACAACAAGGTCCTTATCAAGGCCCTTATCATAACCATCAAGGGCAAGGAAACAACTATGGTGGTAGACCTCAACACCCTCCGGGATTCCAACCACAAAAGAATACGGATGAGGGAAATGTGCTTTCCAAAGTGCTAGAGAAGTTAGAAAAAATGGAGCAAAGGGAGAAGAATCAAGCTTCTACTATCCATCATTTGGAAACTCAAATTTCTCAAATGGCAATTTCGCTTCAAGGAAGACCTCAAGGAGGGTTGCCATCCACTACGGAAAACAACCCTAGAGAGCAAGTTAAGGCGGTAGAGCTCCGAAGCGGGAGAAACCTTGAGAAAGCCAATGGGAAGAAGCATGTTGTTGAGGAGGATGAGCCTCAAGTGGTTGTTGATGTAGCAAGCTCAAGCCAAGAACTACCAAAGGAATGTGAGGAAGTGGTTATCGAGGTTGAAGAGCCCTATGTGAGGCCACCACCGCCGCCACCGTTTGTGCCACCGGTTCCATTCCCAAGCCGGTTAAGGAAAGCTCAAGGGAACGAAAAATTTCACAAGTTCCTTGAGATTTTCAAGAAATTGCAAATCAATCTAAGCTTGGCGGATGCACTTCGGGAGATGCCCCAATATGCAAAGTTCTTGAAAGACATAATTATGAACAAGCGTAGTTGGGAGCAAGATGGGACAATACCGCTCACGGAGCATTGTAGTTCCATAATCCAAAGCAACCTACCGATAAAGCTTAAGGATCCAGGGAGTTTTTCTATACCTTGCACTATAGGAAATATGAATGCTATAAATTGCTTGTGTGATCTTGGGGCAAGTATTAACTTGATGCCATTGTTTCTTTTTAGGTCTTTGTTTGGTGATCAACCGGTAAAGCGCACCTCGATGGTATTGCAACTTGCCGATCACTCTCTCAAAAAGCCATATGGGATAGTGGAAGACGTGCTCGTTAAAGTGGATAAATTCATCTTTCCGGTGGATTTTGTGATCCTAGACTATGCGGTAGATAAAGAATGTCCTATGATTCTTGGTCGCCCTTTTATGAACACCGGGCGTGCTCTCATTGATGTTCATGCCGGCAAGCTCACCTTGAGAATTGATGAGGAAAGTGTGGAATTTGATATGAAGAGAGTGATGCGGAATGCCATCGAGGAGGAGGATTGCATGAGAATTGATGTGATTGATGAGATTGTGGAAGAGCAACTCCGGGAGAATGTGCAATTGTTGAATGAAGCAAAGAGGGTAGAAATTTGTTCTCAACAAATCTCTCAAGTTTCGTTTCATTCCGAGTCAGGGGATGATGAGTATACTAGAGAGGACGAACCGAAGCCGGAAAGTTTAGATAAGAGCAATGGTGTGACTCCACCATCTTCGGAGTTGCCCCCGAAAGTTGAAATGAAGCCGCTTCCGCCACACCTTCGGTATACTTTTGTTGGGGAGAATGAAACCTTGCCGATAATCATCTCGAACAAGCTCTCTAAGGATCAAGAAAGGAAGGTTGTGCAAGTGGTGAAAGAGCACATGTTAGCAATGGGTTGGCAAATCTCAGACATTCGAGGAATAAGTCCTCAAATTGTGATGCATAAGATTAATCTCGAAGACGAGTCAAAGAAGTCGGCTCAAAGGCAACGAAGATTGAATCCGAATATGAAGGAGGTAGTGCACAAAGAGATCGTCAAGCTCCTCGACGCCGGAATAATCTACCCGATTTCGGATAGTGAGTGGGTTAGTCCCATTCAATGTGTTCCTAAAAAGGGCGGTATGACGATGGTGGAGAGTGAAAAAGGAGAGCAAATCTCCACGAGGACGGTAACCGGTTGGCGTGTATGCATCGATTATCGGAAGCTCAATGAGGTAACCCGAAAAGATCACTTTCCGCTACCATTTATCGATCAAATGTTAGAAAGGGTAGCGGGACACAAGTTTTATTGTTTCCTTGATGGGTACTCGGGTTACAATCAAATCTTAATCCTCCCGGAAGATCAAGAGAAGACGACCTTCACATGCCCCTACGGTACCTTTGCATACCGGCGAATGCCCTTCGGACTATGCAACGCACCCGCCACATTTCAAAGGTGTATGACCTCAATCTTCAACGATATGATTGAAGATATTATGGAAGTGTTCATGGATGACTTCTCCGTGTTTGGCGATTCGTTCGATGGTTGTTTAGCGAATCTAAGGCGGGTTTTAGCACGATGTGTGGAGACAAATTTAGTGCTAAATTGGGAAAAGTGCCACTTCATGGTGGATGAAGGCATTGTACTCGGGCATAGGATATCGGAGGCGGGAATTGAAGTGGATAGGGCAAAAACGGCGGTTATTGAAAAATTAGTCGCTCCAACTACGGTCAAAGGAGTTCGGGCATTTTTGGGCCACGCGGGTTTTTACCGGCGCTTCATTAAAGATTTTTCGTCGATTGCTCGACCTTTGACAAGTTTGCTAGTAAAAGATGCGTCGTTTGACTTCACAAGGGATTGTCAAGATGCTTTTGAGAAGCTAAAGTCGGCACTTGTGACCGCTCCCATTATTTCATCTCCGGATTGGAGTTTGCCTTTTGAGCTAATGTGTGATGCTAGTGACCAAGCATTGGGTTGCGTGTTGGGGCAAAGAAAGGACAAGCGGGTGCATGTGATCTATTACGCTAGTAGAACTATGGCGGGAGCACAACTCAACTATACCACTACCGAAAAGGAGATGTTGGCGGTTGTCTTTGCTCTCGATAAGTTTAGACAATACTTGCTTGGGTCGAAATGCATCATATACACCGATCATGCCGCTTTACGGTATCTATTCACTAAGCAAGATGCAAAGCCTAGGCTTATTCGGTGGATTCTTCTCATGCAAGAGTTCGATGTAGAAATCCGAGATAAGAAGGGTACGGAGAATGTGGTGGCGGATCACCTTTCGAGATTTGAGAATCCGGAACCAATTCCTATTGGTGAGGAGATTAATGAGCGGTTTCCGGACGAAACGCTTATGATGATTCGGGAAGTGGAGACACCATGGTATGCCGATTTTGCAAATTACCTCTCATCGGGAGTCATGCCTCCGGACTTGACATCCCACAAAAGGAAGAAGTTCTTATCCGATGTTAAAAGGTACTTGTGGGACGAACCTTTCTTGTTTAAAATATGTGGTGATGGAATGTTGAGACGATGTGTGTCCTTGGGAGAAATGATGCCCATTTTGAGTTCATGTCATGAGACCGGACATTATGGTTCGGCTAGAACCGCCGCTAGAGTGCTTGAGAGCGGGTTCTTTTGGCCAACTTTGTTTCGTGATGCCAAAGAGTTTGTTGGCCATTGTGATCGGTGCCAACGTGTAGGCAACATCTCGAAAAGAGATGAGATGCCTTTGACTTCGGTTCAAGAAGTGGAAATATTTGATGTATGGGGTATAGATTTCATGGGGCCTTTCCCGGTTTCATTCAAAAACCAATACATTTTGGTATGTGTGGATTATGTTTCGAAATGGGTAGAAGCGGAGGCTTTGCCCACTAATGATGCTAAAGTGGTGTTGAGTTTTCTTAAGCGGCTAGTGAATCGGTTTGGGACTCCTAGAGTGGTTATTAGTGATGGTGGTTCGCATTTTTGCAATCGGCAATTTCAAGCTCTTATGAGGAAGTATAATGTGCATCACCGGGTCGCCACACCTTATCACCCCCAAACGAGTGGCCAAGTTGAGGTTTCGAACCGTGAATTGAAAAGAATTCTCGAGAAGACGGTGAATGGATCCCGGAAAGATTGGTCTTTGAAATTGGATGATGCATTGTGGGCGTATAGGACGGCCAACAAAACTCCACTTGGTATGTCACCATTCCGTATTGTTTATGGGAAGGCGTGTCATCTTCCTCTAGAGCTTGAGCATAGAGCGTATTGGGCTATTAAGAAGTTGAACTTTGACTTCAAGAAGGCGGGGGAAAAGAGATTGCTTCAATTGAATGAGTTAGATGAATTCCGATTCATGGCATATGAGAATGCCAAGCTCTATAAAGAGAAAACGAAGCAATGGCATGATGCTCACATCTCCCCAAAGGTCTTAGAGGTTGGTTCGTTTGTACTTCTTTACAATTCACGCTTGCGGCTGTTTCCGGGAAAATTGAAATCTCGGTTGAGTGGCCCATTCAAAATCCGGAATGTGGCGAATCATGGTGCGGTGGAATTGGAGAATTCCAAGGATGAAACTTTCAAGGTTAATGGCCACCGGTGCAAACCATATCTTGGACCCTTGACGAATCGGGTGGAGGATGAGATATCCTTCACAAATCCTACATGAGTCCACCATGAGACGGTCGAGCTTTCGACTTTAAACAAGCGCACTTGGGAGGCATTCCCAAGAGGTTCGATTTAATGTTTTTGTTGTTGTTTTACCTTCTTTAGATTGTTTAGATATTGTTTTTTTTTTTTTGTTAGTTTTATGTCTTTTTGTTCAAGATAACGTCCGGTGTGTTTGGTTTTGGTGCGTAGGTGTGGCGAAAAAGAGCGAGAATTTGAAAGAAGAAATTTGGGGTAAGATTTTCAAAAAAAAAAAAAATGGAAAAAATCCCCCCCCCTATAAGGTAGCTCGATTCGAGCTACCATCCAATTGGATGAGCTCGAATCGAGCTCAACAAATCTGTTCCCAGATTTGTTGAGCTCGAATCGAGCTACCATTGTGAAATGGTGAGCTCGAATCGAGCTCAACAAATCTGGAAACAGATTTGTTGAGCTCGAATCGAGCTACCCATTTCACAAGGGTAGCTCGATTCGAGCTCCCTTCTTTTAAAGGGGGGGGTTGAAAAAATTTTTTTTACTTGCTCCTATTGGTTAAATTTTTGAAATGTTCCTATTGGTTGGAGATGAGGGGAGTTGGATTGATGAGGTGTTTTTATCTTGGCCTTTAAATTAGAAAAACACTTCACAAAGATTCATGACATGGTAAGATCTCCACCCCTCTTCTCCTATTTTTCAAATCTTACCCCAAAAAGAACTCCAACACTTCATCTTCTCCAAATTCTTTTCCCCATTTATCACAAACTCCATAGCCAAGACCTCCACTCTCTTTCCTCTAACAAAAATTCTTCAAGCTCTATCTCCACCATTTTTAAGCCAAACTCAAAACTAAATACACTTTCGAACACCCTTTTCCCTCCTCTACAATGTCTCGGAATACAAGAGCAAGCCGAGCCTCAAAGAAAAAATCAATACCTCCTATTGAGCAAGAAATTCAAGAGGAGCTACCACCACAACCTATCCGTTCTTCAAGAAAGACAACCCATTTCGGGGCTCTTTCACGGAAATACAAGGCACCCTTCGAAATCCGCTCGGTTAGTGAGGGTGAACGCTACGAGAAGCTTAAGAAATGGGGTATCACCGATGCTTATGCCATATGTTGGGAAACCATGAAGAAGTTGAAAATTGATGACGCGCTAGAAGAAAGTCTTCACTTCCTCTACCTTGATAAAGTAACTAAGATACCACATGATCAATGTGAGGAACTCACATTTGAATTCTTCACCACTCTTGCGTCATCCGACAACACTTCTATTACATTTCGGTTAGATGGCAAAGAGCGGGAATACTCCATGGAAAGTTTGATCCAAGGCCTTGAATTGAATGAGTTCGGATTTAAAGAGTTGCCGGGTTTAGACGATATGGAGGCAAACGTGATTTGGAATAAAGCATCGGGGAAGCCGAGTTACAACTCACACATCGCCAAATTGAAAGAGGTTCGGGATTTTGTCACCATAATCTTGCTTAAGTGGTATGGTCACACTTTCCATGGTCGCCATGAGCATAACAAAGTATCAAAGTCGGATTTGTTCCTTTTGCGAGCTTTAGACCATCCAACGGAAAAAGAATTGCAATTAAGTATGGGGTATCGTTTGATGGCATTGCTCCGGGAGATTCCAAAAGTTCCAAAGAAGCTAGGATTCGGATGGTTAGTGTTGTTCTTGGCAAGACAAGACCCGGATTTTGATGAAAGCAAATATCGGATTCAATCACCACGAATGATTGATATGGATCATTTGGGTATAGGAGGATATGTGAGGAAAGAGAAAATAGTGGGGAAATACTTACACGATAATTGGGTGGAAACACATCCCGGCATGCCAATTCCGCGTGGTTTGCGCGCATCACCAAGACAAGAAGTAGAGCCGGTGCGACGGAAAGACAAATATGCGGCCGGAACAAGCGCCGAAGGAGGAGCAATACCGGAGGGCGTGCAATGGGAGCCTCCCGCTCCTAATGTGGATACAAGGAATGACTTTGAAGCCGCCCAACTCCGATTCATGGAGGATCAACGCAAGATGTGGGCACGTATGGAATATCGCCAAAAGAGGCTTCATGATCGACAAAGGCGTCACGAAGAGAAATTACGTGACTATTTCAATGCCCAAGGAGGGCCGGCCTATCCATCTCCAACTCCATCGCCCGAACCACCGGAATTCGACTAAAACGAGATTTGCATTTCTCTAACTCAACTCATACAATTTTGCTTTATATTTCTTACTTAGGGACTAAGTTCGAAATAGTGTGAGGAGGGTTAGTCAATTGTATGTCGTTAGTTGAAATTTATCTTGTTTTATGCTTTAGTGTGTTTTATTTTACTTTGTTGTTGTAGTAGTCTAGTTATTGAGTCACCTCCACTAAATCTTTGCTCTAAGCATGATTTTGAATGTTTTGTATGTTTGTGATTGTGGCGGAATTTGGAAATTTATCAACTTATGACATCTCCCGATCTTTAATGGCATGAATGTATTTTTGTCTAATTTGAGCAACTTCCAAGGATGATTGATTGATGAAAATACTTTTATGTGACAAAATTTTGATGGAAATTGGGTGAAAATGTTCTTTGGTGAAAACAATTGTGAGCATGATAGTTGTTTTGGGATATGGATGCATGATGTGCAAATTTTTGAAAATTTTGGGTCACTTGTGAATAAAATTGGGCATGATTGGCATGAGAACTTAGGAATTAAATTAGTGCATAACACCACATTCTTTTCTAAAATGTTGAGCCTTGATTATAATTCTTGTGTGTTGTATAGCTATATTCCTAGAACTTGCTTAGTGTCCATTTAAGACTATATAGTTGAGTGTCAATTGCTAAATGATTATGGCATTAGGATCACCATTTTGTTTAAAACCACTTAAAAAGCCTACCCTTACCACTAGGTCACCCCTTTGAGCCTTAAGCCATTTCTTTCAAATTGCAACACATGTTAACACACCATCCCTTCAACAAATTACCCTTTGAAAATACCCTAAAAATTGACTTGAATGACTTTTAACTATTAAGAAGTTTGTCTAACTTGAAGAATAGGAAAGGCATGAGCAAAGAAGTAATTATGTGCCTAAAGAAAAGAAAGAAAAACAAAAGAAAGAAAGAATAAAGAAAGATCAAGAAAAATAAATATTTAAAAAAAAAAAAAAAAAAAAAAAGAAGAGAGTAAAAAGAAAAGTTGAATAAAAGGCATGAAAATCAAATTGAAGTTCAAATGTGCAAGAAAATTCCAAGTTAGACAAATAATTGTGAATAAATACCTAGTTGTCAAGTCAAATTTTTTGTAGCCAAAATTATCCTTTTCTACCTACCCCCTAACCCCTAGCCAAGTTACAACCCATTCAAAAGACCATATGATAGCAATTGATTACCGAACTAAGTAGGGGAGAATCGGACTAAAAGCAAGCCTATGGTGAATTAGCATTTTTCTTGAGCTTAATTGTGTGCACCCCCAAACACTTGTGTGTTAGAGTGAATCTTGTGAGAATTAATATGCTTTTAAATTGATGCCTATGTTTGCTATGCCTTGATTGCCTTCTTATCACTTGGCCAAGTAATGCATGTCCCTTAGATGACCTTAATGACTTGAATTGTTCAACAAAAACCTTAAGCCAATGCAAGTGTAGTCTAATTGTCATCTCATTTTGTCATTAAAAGTGCATTCATCTTTTGTGTGCATCATTAGCGGTTGTTGACTTTAGGCGAGATCATTTGAGCCATTGTTGAATAGGAGTTCATTTGTTGATGCTTGTTCAAGATCGCCATGGTTAGTTTCCGTTTAATTTGCCTAAGTTCATTTCTTGCTTGGGGACAAGCAAAGCTTTAGTGTGAGGAGGTTTGATAGGAGTATTTTTACTCCTATCTTTAGCGTCGTTTCCGCATGCTTTATTAACGTTTTATCACGGTTTTATGGTATTTCGTATGCCTTATTACGTGTTTTAGTATTTCAGGTACTTAGGAGCATTGCGGAAGCATTTTGGTGCAAAAGTTGGAAAAGACGACAAAAGCGATGCGGAAGCTCATTTGCAAATCTGAAAAGCTGACCCCGGGGCACTAATTGACCAATTTGGACTAGCTCGAAGCCTCAAATGAACTCGTGATCTTCATGAAAGTTAAAGTAGACGTCCTGAGCTTTCCAACGGTTCAAGAATCGACTGAATCGGACATTTCTACACCGAGTTACGAAGGTTTGAAGATCGAGATTTGGAGCAGAAAATGGCAGCTCGAATCGGGCTTCTCATTTAGCCCAAGGAGCTCTATTCGAACTTGGGCTTGCTGGAATGGGGAAATCTTAATTCAAGATGCATTAAGGCTTTATTAATTTGCTATTTTGGGCCCAACACATGTGTAATTGAATGTTTGTCTTTTTCCTTCTTTTGTAAGTACTATATATATGGGGCCTTATCTTTATTTTAGGTATAGAAGATTTTGCTAGACATTATTCTATTTTGTACTTTTGAATCTTCTCCTAATTTTAGAAATCCCCAAGTGTAGTCCTTACCTTCTTCAATAGAATTTCCAGATTTTCATATTTTCCTCCATTGTTGAATACTTAAGCTTTTTCTATTGAAGATTTATTCTCATTTTATTATTGAAGTATTATCTTCTTGAATGTTATTGGCTTGGGTTTCTACAAAGGTAACTAGATCTATCTCTCAATGATTTATTATTCTATTTGCTTGATGTTTGTTGTTTTAGCCATGGTTGGCTAAACCCCATGTTTGGGGGTTAATTTGAATCTTAGTTGTGTATGATTGGGTTAGGGTTTTGGGGTTGTGTTGATTGTTCTAATTAAGGAACCTAAAGCTTGCTTAGATTAGCTACCTAAGTATTGTTCTTAAATTAATTCTCACCTTGAGAGAGGGTTTATTAGTTGGATTTGATTAATTAGAGACTTAATTAGTAACACCATGAGAGTGGGTTAGTAATTAGGTGGCCTATGAGTTGTGATTTATTTGTTAATTGCCTCTATTTGCGTTTGGTGCTACGAGAGTAGGTTAAGCTCGATTAGTTGCGGTTTTGTAGCTCCTTGAGGCTCGAGAGAGCGGGAGTTGCGGTCTAGAACACTCGGTCCTCGTTTAGAACCCTAAACCCGATACCCTTGATTGCATGACCTAGGAGGATTATTAGCTCCCAAACCTCTTTATCACTTGAATTTCGTTAATTATTATAGTGTTTACTCGTTTCTTTAAATTAGTAATTTGTTAATTCCTAGATAGCATAAGTTTTTAGTAGTTGGTTGATTGGTTCATTAAGAAAAACACTTATTCTCTTGCTAAACGAATTGAATCGCAACTAAGTTCATTCTCATCGATAATCACTCTTGAATTCACTCCTTGTGGGATCGATAACTCGGACTTAGGTCCACTCTATTACAAGTTGGGGTTTTTTCTCAACAAGTTTTTGGCGCCGTTGCCGGGGAGTGACGAGTGTTTATTGATTGATTGAAATTAGTTATTGTTCGGTCGAGTTAGCTTTATTTTCTGTTTTTTATCACTTTTGTTGTTTTTGCTTCTTTCCGGATTTACGCGTGGTTTGCTTGTTGTTGTTTGTGTAGGGGATCAACTATAGTGTATGCACAATACACGAAGGGTCAATCTTCCGCTAGAACCGTTTCAAGACAACCTCGGGAGATTTGAAAGAAGTGTGAGAAGGGAGAATCGTAGACCCGTTATCATGGAACGTGGGGATGATAACTATGAGGAGGAGCATTATCACCCTCAAGTCGATGGAGTGAGGCAACATCCGCCTCCTCCACTCGATGAGAGGAATCGGCAAGAGCAACAAGGGGACAATCACCCTCAAGTTCAAGGCCATCAAGCACAAAGACAAACTTTGGGGGATTTCTTCCTCCCGGATGTGGATAATGCTACCTATGGGTGCTTTGCAAGACCGGTCACCGCGGCTACTTTTGAGATCAAGCCTAGCACGATTCAACTCCTAGAGAATCGGTGCCAATTCTTTGGGTTACCAAGTGAGGATCCGAATGAACACATAGCCAAGTTCTTGGGAGTGTTGGACACATTCAAGCTCCATAATGTCACCTCCGATCAAATCAAGCTTCGAATGTTTCCGTTCTCACTAAGAGACAAGGCTAGCTTGTGGCTTCGATCACTTCCTAATGCATCTATCCACAATTGGCGGGATCTTGCTCAAGCTTTCCTTCACAAGTACTTTCCAATGGGGAGAACCGCGAAGTTGACAAAGGACATCATTGATTATTACCAATATGAGGGAGAATCTCTCTATGAAACTTGGGAGAGGTTCAAGGATCTCCAAAGGCACGTACCTCATCATCGGCTTGTAAGGGAACATGTGCTTCAAATATTTTATAATGGTTTGGGTGAAATCACAAGATCTACCATTGATTCGGCCGCGGGAGGTTCTTTGATGCAAAAGACGCTTGATGAGGCTAATGAGTTGATTGAAAAATTGGCTATGGTAAGTAGCACTTGGTCTTCGGAGAGGAGAAGACCACCGGCTCAAAAGGCATTGATGACACTTGACCAATCCAAGGAGTTTGAAGCGATGAAAGCCATGAATGCCTCTTTACAAAGTCAAGTTGATGCCTTGAAGAAACAAGTGGGTCCACGGAATGCTCCGGTTGCATATGTCCAAGTAGGTTGTGAGCATTGCGGAGATTTCAATCATGGAAGTAATGAGTGCTATGCCATGGGTCAAACTTGGAACGAACAAGTGAATTATGTGGGAGGTCAACGCCAAGGGAATGATCCTTACTCGAATACCTATAATCCGGGGTGGAGAAACCACCCTAACTTCGGATGGAGGAATCAAGAGGGTCAAGGCAATGTGCAAGCAAATCAACAAGCGGGTCCTAGTTTCCAAGGAGGAAATAGGCCCCAACAACAAGGTCCTTATCAAGGCCCTTATCATAACCATCAAGGGCAAGGAAACAACTATGGTGGTAGACCTCAACACCCTCCGGGATTCCAACCACAAAAGAATACGGATGAGGGAAATGTGCTTTCCAAAGTGCTAGAGAAGTTAGAAAAAATGGAGCAAAGGGAGAAGAATCAAGCTTCTACTATCCATCATTTGGAAACTCAAATTTCTCAAATGGCAATTTCGCTTCAAGGAAGACCTCAAGGAGGGTTGCCATCCACTACGGAAAACAACCCTAGAGAGCAAGTTAAGGCGGTAGAGCTCCGAAGCGGGAGAAACCTTGAGAAAGCCAATGGGAAGAAGCATGTTGTTGAGGAGGATGAGCCTCAAGTGGTTGTTGATGTAGCAAGCTCAAGCCAAGAACTACCAAAGGAATGTGAGGAAGTGGTTATCGAGGTTGAAGAGCCCTATGTGAGGCCACCACCGCCGCCACCGTTTGTGCCACCGGTTCCATTCCCAAGCCGGTTAAGGAAAGCTCAAGGGAACGAAAAATTTCACAAGTTCCTTGAGATTTTCAAGAAATTGCAAATCAATCTAAGCTTGGCGGATGCACTTCGGGAGATGCCCCAATATGCAAAGTTCTTGAAAGACATAATTATGAACAAGCGTAGTTGGGAGCAAGATGGGACAATACCGCTCACGGAGCATTGTAGTTCCATAATCCAAAGCAACCTACCGATAAAGCTTAAGGATCCAGGGAGTTTTTCTATACCTTGCACTATAGGAAATATGAATGCTATAAATTGCTTGTGTGATCTTGGGGCAAGTATTAACTTGATGCCATTGTTTCTTTTTAGGTCTTTGTTTGGTGATCAACCGGTAAAGCGCACCTCGATGGTATTGCAACTTGCCGATCACTCTCTCAAAAAGCCATATGGGATAGTGGAAGACGTGCTCGTTAAAGTGGATAAATTCATCTTTCCGGTGGATTTTGTGATCCTAGACTATGCGGTAGATAAAGAATGTCCTATGATTCTTGGTCGCCCTTTTATGAACACCGGGCGTGCTCTCATTGATGTTCATGCCGGCAAGCTCACCTTGAGAATTGATGAGGAAAGTGTGGAATTTGATATGAAGAGAGTGATGCGGAATGCCATCGAGGAGGAGGATTGCATGAGAATTGATGTGATTGATGAGATTGTGGAAGAGCAACTCCGGGAGAATGTGCAATTGTTGAATGAAGCAAAGAGGGTAGAAATTTGTTCTCAACAAATCTCTCAAGTTTCGTTTCATTCCGAGTCGGGGGATGATGAGTATACTAGAGAGGACGAACCGAAGCCGGAAAGTTTAGATAAGAGCAATGGTGTGACTCCACCATCTTCGGAGTTGCCCCCGAAAGTTGAAATGAAGCCGCTTCCGCCACACCTTCGGTATACTTTTGTTGGGGAGAATGAAACCTTGCCGATAATCATCTCGAACAAGCTCTCTAAGGATCAAGAAAGGAAGGTTGTGCAAGTGGTGAAAGAGCACATGTTAGCAATGGGTTGGCAAATCTCAGACATTCGAGGAATAAGTCCTCAAATTGTGATGCATAAGATTAATCTCGAAGACGAGTCAAAGAAGTCGGCTCAAAGGCAACGAAGATTGAATCCGAATATGAAGGAGGTAGTGCACAAAGAGATCGTCAAGCTCCTCGACGCCGGAATAATCTACCCGATTTCGGATAGTGAGTGGGTTAGTCCCATTCAATGTGTTCCTAAAAAGGGCGGTATGACGATGGTGGAGAGTGAAAAAGGAGAGCAAATCTCCACGAGGACGGTAACCGGTTGGCGTGTATGCATCGATTATCGGAAGCTCAATGAGGTAACCCGAAAAGATCACTTTCCGCTACCATTTATCGATCAAATGTTAGAAAGGGTAGCGGGACACAAGTTTTATTGTTTCCTTGATGGGTACTCGGGTTACAATCAAATCTTAATCCTCCCGGAAGATCAAGAGAAGACGACCTTCACATGCCCCTACGGTACCTTTGCATACCGGCGAATGCCCTTCGGACTATGCAACGCACCCGCCACATTTCAAAGGTGTATGACCTCAATCTTCAACGATATGATTGAAGATATTATGGAAGTGTTCATGGATGACTTCTCCGTGTTTGGCGATTCGTTCGATGGTTGTTTAGCGAATCTAAGGCGGGTTTTAGCACGATGTGTGGAGACAAATTTAGTGCTAAATTGGGAAAAGTGCCACTTCATGGTGGATGAAGGCATTGTACTCGGGCATAGGATATCGGAGGCGGGAATTGAAGTGGATAGGGCAAAAACGGCGGTTATTGAAAAATTAGTCGCTCCAACTACGGTCAAAGGAGTTCGGGCATTTTTGGGCCACGCGGGTTTTTACCGGCGCTTCATTAAAGATTTTTCGTCGATTGCTCGACCTTTGACAAGTTTGCTAGTAAAAGATGCGTCGTTTGACTTCACAAGGGATTGTCAAGATGCTTTTGAGAAGCTAAAGTCGGCACTTGTGACCGCTCCCATTATTTCATCTCCGGATTGGAGTTTGCCTTTTGAGCTAATGTGTGATGCTAGTGACCAAGCATTGGGTTGCGTGTTGGGGCAAAGAAAGGACAAGCGGGTGCATGTGATCTATTACGCTAGTAGAACTATGGCGGGAGCACAACTCAACTATACCACTACCGAAAAGGAGATGTTGGCGGTTGTCTTTGCTCTCGATAAGTTTAGACAATACTTGCTTGGGTCGAAATGCATCATATACACCGATCATGCCGCTTTACGGTATCTATTCACTAAGCAAGATGCAAAGCCTAGGCTTATTCGGTGGATTCTTCTCATGCAAGAGTTCGATGTAGAAATCCGAGATAAGAAGGGTACGGAGAATGTGGTGGCGGATCACCTTTCGAGATTTGAGAATCCGGAACCAATTCCTATTGGTGAGGAGATTAATGAGCGGTTTCCGGACGAAACGCTTATGATGATTCGGGAAGTGGAGACACCATGGTATGCCGATTTTGCAAATTACCTCTCATCGGGAGTCATGCCTCCGGACTTGACATCCCACAAAAGGAAGAAGTTCTTATCCGATGTTAAAAGGTACTTGTGGGACGAACCTTTCTTGTTTAAAATATGTGGTGATGGAATGTTGAGACGATGTGTGTCCTTGGGAGAAATGATGCCCATTTTGAGTTCATGTCATGAGACCGGACATTATGGTTCGGCTAGAACCGCCGCTAGAGTGCTTGAGAGCGGGTTCTTTTGGCCAACTTTGTTTCGTGATGCCAAAGAGTTTGTTGGCCATTGTGATCGGTGCCAACGTGTAGGCAACATCTCGAAAAGAGATGAGATGCCTTTGACTTCGGTTCAAGAAGTGGAAATATTTGATGTATGGGGTATAGATTTCATGGGGCCTTTCCCGGTTTCATTCAAAAACCAATACATTTTGGTATGTGTGGATTATGTTTCGAAATGGGTAGAAGCGGAGGCTTTGCCCACTAATGATGCTAAAGTGGTGTTGAGTTTTCTTAAGCGGCTAGTGAATCGGTTTGGGACTCCTAGAGTGGTTATTAGTGATGGTGGTTCGCATTTTTGCAATCGGCAATTTCAAGCTCTTATGAGGAAGTATAATGTGCATCACCGGGTCGCCACACCTTATCACCCCCAAACGAGTGGCCAAGTTGAGGTTTCGAACCGTGAATTGAAAAGAATTCTCGAGAAGACGGTGAATGGATCCCGGAAAGATTGGTCTTTGAAATTGGATGATGCATTGTGGGCGTATAGGACGGCCAACAAAACTCCACTTGGTATGTCACCATTCCGTATTGTTTATGGGAAGGCGTGTCATCTTCCTCTAGAGCTTGAGCATAGAGCGTATTGGGCTATTAAGAAGTTGAACTTTGACTTCAAGAAGGCGGGGGAAAAGAGATTGCTTCAATTGAATGAGTTAGATGAATTCCGATTCATGGCATATGAGAATGCCAAGCTCTATAAAGAGAAAACGAAGCAATGGCATGATGCTCACATCTCCCCAAAGGTCTTAGAGGTTGGTTCGTTTGTACTTCTTTACAATTCACGCTTGCGGCTGTTTCCGGGAAAATTGAAATCTCGGTTGAGTGGCCCATTCAAAATCCGGAATGTGGCGAATCATGGTGCGGTGGAATTGGAGAATTCCAAGGGTGAAACTTTCAAGGTTAATGGCCACCGGTGCAAACCATATCTTGGACCCTTGACGAATCGGGTGGAGGATGAGATATCCTTCACAAATCCTACATGAGTCCACCATGAGACGGTCGAGCTTTCGACTTTAAACAAGCGCACTTGGGAGGCATTCCCAAGAGGTTCGATTTAATGTTTTTGTTGTTGTTTTACCTTCTTTAGATTGTTTAGATATTGTTTTTTTTTTTTTGTTAGTTTTATGTCTTTTTGTTCAAGATAACGTCCGGTGTGTTTGGTTTTGGTGCGTAGGTGTGGCGAAAAAGAGCGAGAATTTGAAAGAAGAAATTTGGGGTAAGATTTTCAAAAAAAAAAAAAATGGAAAAAATCCCCCCCCCCCCTATAAGGTAGCTCGATTCGAGCTACCATCCAATTGGATGAGCTCGAATCGAGCTCAACAAATCTGTTCCCAGATTTGTTGAGCTCGAATCGAGCTACCATTGTGAAATGGTGAGCTCGAATCGAGCTCAACAAATCTGGAAACAGATTTGTTGAGCTCGAATCGAGCTACCCATTTCACAAGGGTAGCTCGATTCGAGCTCCCTTCTTTTAAAGGGGGGGTTGAAAAAAATTTTTTTACTTGCTCCTATTGGTTAAATTTTTGAAATGTTCCTATTGGTTGGAGATGAGGGGAGTTGGATTGATGAGGTGTTTTTATCTTGGCCTTTAAATTAGAAAAACACTTCACAAAGATTCATGACATGGTAAGATCTCCACCCCTCTTCTCCTATTTTTCAAATCTTACCCCAAAAAGAACTCCAACACTTCATCTTCTCCAAATTCTTTTCCCCATTTATCACAAACTCCATAGCCAAGACCTCCACTCTCTTTCCTCTAACAAAAATTCTTCAAGCTCTATCTCCACCATTTTTAAGCCAAACTCAAAACTAAATACACTTTCGAACACCCTTTTCCCTCCTCTACAATGTCTCGGAATACAAGAGCAAGCCGAGCCTCAAAGAAAAAATCAATACCTCCTATTGAGCAAGAAATTCAAGAGGAGCTACCACCACAACCTATCCGTTCTTCAAGAAAGACAACCCATTTCGGGGCTCTTTCACGGAAATACAAGGCACCCTTCGAAATCCGCTCGGTTAGTGAGGGTGAACGCTACGAGAAGCTTAAGAAATGGGGTATCACCGATGCTTATGCCATATGTTGGGAAACCATGAAGAAGTTGAAAATTGATGACGCGCTAGAAGAAAGTCTTCACTTCCTCTACCTTGATAAAGTAACTAAGATACCACATGATCAATGTGAGGAACTCACATTTGAATTCTTCACCACTCTTGCGTCATCCGACAACACTTCTATTACATTTCGGTTAGATGGCAAAGAGCGGGAATACTCCATGGAAAGTTTGATCCAAGGCCTTGAATTGAATGAGTTCGGATTTAAAGAGTTGCCGGGTTTAGACGATATGGAGGCAAACGTGATTTGGAATAAAGCATCGGGGAAGCCGAGTTACAACTCACACATCGCCAAATTGAAAGAGGTTCGGGATTTTGTCACCATAATCTTGCTTAAGTGGTATGGTCACACTTTCCATGGTCGCCATGAGCATAACAAAGTATCAAAGTCGGATTTGTTCCTTTTGCGAGCTTTAGACCATCCAACGGAAAAAGAATTGCAATTAAGTATGGGGTATCGTTTGATGGCATTGCTCCGGGAGATTCCAAAAGTTCCAAAGAAGCTAGGATTCGGATGGTTAGTGTTGTTCTTGGCAAGACAAGACCCGGATTTTGATGAAAGCAAATATCGGATTCAATCACCACGAATGATTGATATGGATCATTTGGGTATAGGAGGATATGTGAGGAAAGAGAAAATAGTGGGGAAATACTTACACGATAATTGGGTGGAAACACATCCCGGCATGCCAATTCCGCGTGGTTTGCGCGCATCACCAAGACAAGAAGTAGAGCCGGTGCGACGGAAAGACAAATATGCGGCCGGAACAAGCGCCGAAGGAGGAGCAATACCGGAGGGCGTGCAATGGGAGCCTCCCGCTCCTAATGTGGATACAAGGAATGACTTTGAAGCCGCCCAACTCCGATTCATGGAGGATCAACGCAAGATGTGGGCACGTATGGAATATCGCCAAAAGAGGCTTCATGATCGACAAAGGCGTCACGAAGAGAAATTACGTGACTATTTCAATGCCCAAGGAGGGCCGGCCTATCCATCTCCAACTCCATCGCCCGAACCACCGGAATTCGACTAAAACGAGATTTGCATTTCTCTAACTCAACTCATACAATTTTGCTTTATATTTCTTACTTAGGGACTAAGTTCGAAATAGTGTGAGGAGGGTTAGTCAATTGTATGTCGTTAGTTGAAATTTATCTTGTTTTATGCTTTAGTGTGTTTTATTTTACTTTGTTGTTGTAGTAGTCTAGTTATTGAGTCACCTCCACTAAATCTTTGCTCTAAGCATGATTTTGAATGTTTTGTATGTTTGTGATTGTGGCGGAATTTGGAAATTTATCAACTTATGACATCTCCCGATCTTTAATGGCATGAATGTATTTTTGTCTAATTTGAGCAACTTCCAAGGATGATTGATTGATGAAAATACTTTTATGTGACAAAATTTTGATGGAAATTGGGTGAAAATGTTCTTTGGTGAAAACAATTGTGAGCATGATAGTTGTTTTGGGATATGGATGCATGATGTGCAAATTTTTGAAAATTTTGGGTCACTTGTGAATAAAATTGGGCATGATTGGCATGAGAACTTAGGAATTAAATTAGTGCATAACACCACATTCTTTTCTAAAATGTTGAGCCTTGATTATAATTCTTGTGTGTTGTATAGCTATATTCCTAGAACTTGCTTAGTGTCCATTTAAGACTATATAGTTGAGTGTCAATTGCTAAATGATTATGGCATTAGGATCACCATTTTGTTTAAAACCACTTAAAAAGCCTACCCTTACCACTAGGTCACCCCTTTGAGCCTTAAGCCATTTCTTTCAAATTGCAACACATGTTAACACACCATCCCTTCAACAAATTACCCTTTGAAAATACCCTAAAAATTGACTTGAATGACTTTTAACTATTAAGAAGTTTGTCTAACTTGAAGAATAGGAAAGGCATGAGCAAAGAAGTAATTATGTGCCTAAAGAAAAGAAAGAAAAACAAAAGAAAGAAAGAATAAAGAAAGATCAAGAAAAATAAATATTTAAAAAAAAAAAAAAAAAAAAAAAGAAGAGAGTAAAAAGAAAAGTTGAATAAAAGGCATGAAAATCAAATTGAAGTTCAAATGTGCAAGAAAATTCCAAGTTAGACAAATAATTGTGAATAAATACCTAGTTGTCAAGTCAAATTTTTTGTAGCCAAAATTATCCTTTTCTACCTACCCCCTAACCCCTAGCCAAGTTACAACCCATTCAAAAGACCATATGATAGCAATTGATTACCGAACTAAGTAGGGGAGAATCGGACTAAAAGCAAGCCTATGGTGAATTAGCATTTTTCTTGAGCTTAATTGTGTGCACCCCCAAACACTTGTGTGTTAGAGTGAATCTTGTGAGAATTAATATGCTTTTAAATTGATGCCTATGTTTGCTATGCCTTGATTGCCTTCTTATCACTTGGCCAAGTAATGCATGTCCCTTAGATGACCTTAATGACTTGAATTGTTCAACAAAAACCTTAAGCCAATGCAAGTGTAGTCTAATTGTCATCTCATTTTGTCATTAAAAGTGCATTCATCTTTTGTGTGCATCATTAGCGGTTGTTGACTTTAGGCGAGATCATTTGAGCCATTGTTGAATAGGAGTTCATTTGTTGATGCTTGTTCAAGATCGCCATGGTTAGTTTCCGTTTAATTTGCCTAAGTTCATTTCTTGCTTGGGGACAAGCAAAGCTTTAGTGTGAGGAGGTTTGATAGGAGTATTTTTACTCCTATCTTTAGCGTCGTTTCCGCATGCTTTATTAACGTTTTATCACGGTTTTATGGTATTTCGTATGCCTTATTACGTGTTTTAGTATTTCAGGTACTTAGGAGCATTGCGGAAGCATTTTGGTGCAAAAGTTGGAAAAGACGACAAAAGCGATGCGGAAGCTCATTTGCAAATCTGAAAAGCTGACCCCGGGGCACTAATTGACCAATTTGGACTAGCTCGAAGCCTCAAATGAACTCGTGATCTTCATGAAAGTTAAAGTAGACGTCCTGAGCTTTCCAACGGTTCAAGAATCGACTGAATCGGACATTTCTACACCGAGTTACGAAGGTTTGAAGATCGAGATTTGGAGCAGAAAATGGCAGCTCGAATCGGGCTTCTCATTTAGCCCAAGGAGCTCTATTCGAACTTGGGCTTGCTGGAATGGGGAAATCTTAATTCAAGATGCATTAAGGCTTTATTAATTTGCTATTTTGGGCCCAACACATGTGTAATTGAATGTTTGTCTTTTTCCTTCTTTTGTAAGTACTATATATATGGGGCCTTATCTTTATTTTAGGTATAGAAGATTTTGCTAGACATTATTCTATTTTGTACTTTTGAATCTTCTCCTAATTTTAGAAATCCCCAAGTGTAGTCCTTACCTTCTTCAATAGAATTTCCAGATTTTCATATTTTCCTCCATTGTTGAATACTTAAGCTTTTTCTATTGAAGATTTATTCTCATTTTATTATTGAAGTATTATCTTCTTGAATGTTATTGGCTTGGGTTTCTACAAAGGTAACTAGATCTATCTCTCAATGATTTATTATTCTATTTGCTTGATGTTTGTTGTTTTAGCCATGGTTGGCTAAACCCCATGTTTGGGGGTTAATTTGAATCTTAGTTGTGTATGATTGGGTTAGGGTTTTGGGGTTGTGTTGATTGTTCTAATTAAGGAACCTAAAGCTTGCTTAGATTAGCTACCTAAGTATTGTTCTTAAATTAATTCTCACCTTGAGAGAGGGTTTATTAGTTGGATTTGATTAATTAGAGACTTAATTAGTAACACCATGAGAGTGGGTTAGTAATTAGGTGGCCTATGAGTTGTGATTTATTTGTTAATTGCCTCTATTTGCGTTTGGTGCTACGAGAGTAGGTTAAGCTCGATTAGTTGCGGTTTTGTAGCTCCTTGAGGCTCGAGAGAGCGGGAGTTGCGGTCTAGAACACTCGGTCCTCGTTTAGAACCCTAAACCCGATACCCTTGATTGCATGACCTAGGAGGATTATTAGCTCCCAAACCTCTTTATCACTTGAATTTCGTTAATTATTATAGTGTTTACTCGTTTCTTTAAATTAGTAATTTGTTAATTCCTAGATAGCATAAGTTTTTAGTAGTTGGTTGATTGGTTCATTAAGAAAAACACTTATTCTCTTGCTAAACGAATTGAATCGCAACTAAGTTCATTCTCATCGATAATCACTCTTGAATTCACTCCTTGTGGGATCGATAACTCGGACTTAGGTCCACTCTATTACAAGTTGGGGTTTTTTCTCAACATACCATAGCGTCATTCGTCATTGACGATCTTCATGTTACTACCTTCCTCTATCGTGATGTCAGGTGTATTTTGATGCCTTGTGATCCCTCATCTTTAATCTTTTCGCTTTGATCTTATATACATGACTCTTTCATCTGTTCTTTGTTTAACATGCAATACTATAGGCTCTTGTCCTTGTAATTGAACTTTCAGTTTATGACTGAAGTCTAATGATAGTTTGTCTTAATGATGTCTTTTCACTAAAGATAATAATACTCGTCGCTCAATTCCTTCATTCGTTGTCAACTGATGCATACAACCCATTCGCTCGCAATTCTTATTTGTCACTGACTGATGTAGACAACTCATTAATTTGCATTTACGACTCTTCGTTCTTAACTCTTTACATTTGTCCAATATATCTCATCCTATCATCGTTCCTTGTTGAGTGATGTAAACACTCAAATGACTTGTACTTCACTCCTTACGTAGTCTCTTTCGCATTACTCTTACCATCATTTAATTGGGGCTGGGAACTTAATCTCATTATCCATCTTCCCCGTAGGTCTTATATGCTTACCTTATGCAATTTCATCCTTTGCTATCGTAGTTATCAATGGTTATCAATGAGATGTTCCTCACGATGCATCCTTATAATGTCTTTGCTTTCCCTGCAGGGACTTACTCGATCTTCTTCTTTTATGTTTTTGTACCTTATGTATTACTTCCTTTGTCGTATCCTCGTCGACTTACGCTGATATTTCTTACCTCTTCGTATTTTACCTTAATCTATTTCATCTTTCATTCGTTACGTTATTGGATAACTGTCTTTGTTATCCCGTCCTCTATTTTACTTTACGATCATCGCTAACATCTTTTAAAGATTGTTAGTCTTATGTGATGTTTCTTTATACTACAGATACTTGCACATTACTGCTTAATATCCTATAAGAAAGAGATATTCAATCTCTTTGCGAATCTTCTTGATTTGAGCGTAACTGTTACTTACACGATCTTCACAATAGTGGGACAACAATTGTCGCCGTGTTGAAGTTCTACTCCTGATTTGTTCAATGTACATTGGGTATTCATTTCCAACTTGTTAATTTCTACTTCTGTCCATATCGTAGATATACTTCTTCGTTACTTTCTTTGACTTCTTGTCCTTAGTTAACCAATAGGATCAATAGTCTAAATGCTATGATCCTATGGTACTCTTATTGCGTTCCTAATTCACGTTCTTACTGTGTTTCTTAATCATCTTCTAGTGCAGTCTTTGCTTTCCTCCTCAGCGCATCTCGTACGTCATGTACTACTTGCTTTCAATATCCACAACATCGATCATTAATTGAGAGTTGTGGCCTTCTTTATCTGAATTTTCCCGACGTAGTGCGTTCTTAATCGTATACGTATCGTCTTATCGTATTCGTACTGTCATCATGGCCGTCTGTAAGCCGATCATATGCTGATGTCATCTCTATCGCATTTCGTATTTCTGATATTTCTTGTTTCGGCATTCTGAACGTTGATTACCAATTAGTAATGGTCGCAGCTTCTTTTGCCTGCAATATCGACGTAGTACATTCTCGATTACTTATATATCGTCATACTGTACCCTTTACTGACATCTTAACTGTCAGTGGATCCATTCATATGACTCTATCATCTTTATCCCTTTTTGTTTCTATGCGTTAACGACTACATAGAATTCAATTCATTTAATCTTCTCGTTATCTTTTCACGTGACTTTCTCTTTTTCATTCCTCAATAACTCTTATCAAGTTCCCTTGCGATATACGCGGTTATCCGTACTTTCCTTAACTCTGCTTACTTTAACTGATTTCTTATTATTCATAACCTCTTTTTGCGTCTTTATACTTTATCATGTACGTCATGTACCTTTGGTAATCCCTTGACCGTACGCCGGAAATTAGTGGACCTACCGGTAGCATTCCTTGTGAGGAGGAGCGCATTTACCTCCTTATATGATTCAGAGCTATCTCTGCATCCTTCCTCAGATTGTGATATTTCCGTACACTGGATCAGAAATGTTCATTCCAGTACTCTTCAATATCAGATTCGTCTGATAATTCTTCCTCTCCGAAGTCCTTTTCCTGAGGATCCGCTTCTGGGAATGTATCAAACAAGTTTGATCTTGTCTGACACCTTTTACTCCTTTACACCTTTACGCTTTACTAATTCGTTTCATAATCGAATCTTTGAGGTGGAAGTTTCAACTCTTAATCCACCGATTGCAGTTCTTGTTATTTATGTCTCGATCTTTCTTATCGTATACTTCAACTGTTCATTTACATCATATCTTCTGGTCTAATAACCTTGATTCTTCCCGATTATTCCTTATCGGAACTAATGGTAGAAAGAATTTCCCAAATCGGGTCACAAACTTAGTTCATGTTATTTGGTCTTTCACCGCTCCAATTGCATGTCGGAACTAATTATAGGTTGAACCTTTCATCGACATCTTTATTGACATTACTGTTTGTCCGTCATCCGCTCGATGTATACAGCATCTTACTTTACTTTTTCTAAAGGTTTTGGCATACCACTTGATCCGCTAAACTCCTTTAGCTTTAACTTATCCATACCATTATCAAACCTTTATAGGTGTCTCTTTCTTTATGTTGATACTATCTCTGTACTCATCATCCTTTTATTGACACACAGTTACTTATATCAGTTGCTTTTACAGCTAACTAATCCATAATGACATCGGGTTATTACGTTATTTCCAATGCCTATATATTCTCACTTTACTTTACTAAGTTCTCGTTGACTTTTATCTCGTTCTTGGCCTCTACTAGCCAATTGGATTAGGGTGCATTCACTTTTGTTACCTCGATCTTCTTCCCGCGCCTCATATACTTGTTGTGCAACAGCACGCGATCGTGCAGTTCTTTGTTCGTAGTATAGCGATTATATAAAGGAATACTGATAAATTCCTTAAAATATAATCCTTACTAATCTTCACGTCTAATCGATGCCCACGTACGTTGGACTCTAGAGACGTCTCCTTCCTTTAAACTTTCTAGGGTTACGTCTCTTATTGGAAGTCTTCTGAGTGTTCTGACTCATCGTAGACTAGCCAATTGCCAAAACATATACTCGCGTTGTATATGTTAAACGCATATTACTATCGTAGCTATAAGCATCTATATTGACCAGATTCAAGAAAATCAGTGTCCCCTAAATTTTCTTGATTACGCATCGCATCTTAAGTCTTGCGAGCATTCCACTCACATGGACTTAATCAAACATTAGAATGTCTACGTATAACACACATGTGTTATACGTCATTAATCAGATATGCTTCATTATCTGGGCACATACATTATTCTATTCATATATTATTCTGTTTAATCAAGGCTAAGTTCATATTCTAGAAGCATAACTTCTATGTTCTCGCAATTATACTTATTCGATCTTCTCGTAGCCTTGATCGCAGCTTGCTCGCGAGCACTTCACTTCCTTCACAGAGTTATGGTCTAGGTATACTTACATAAAAACAAAACTCTTTGGAAACTTTCTCAAATAAAACATCTCATTTCGAGATTTAAATCAAAATTTCCTTGAAACTTTAGCAAAATTGTGCACTAGGGTGATGACGTCTCTCATCCCCAAAGAGTTGCCACAGCTCACCTTTTGGTCTGAGCGTAATGCATATGATGCATGTACTATTAATGCATGTCTTAATTGATTATTCTTTCATTAATAATGTATGTAGTGATGTACTTCTATCAATGTCGTGGCAATCATACATTTCTATATCGGGTCTAGGCACAATTATGCTTTCAAAATTGTTAAACAAATAACTTGTTTTAAAAAAAATTATAAACATCGAGTTTTGTAAGTTCTCTAGACCTTCAAACTCTGTATCCAGAAAGTTCTTCAACTTCTGCCACTTTACATTCCTTCTTCATACTCTTCCCAAAGTTTCGATCGATCGAATTCAATAGCATTTCTTACGTTATAAGATGCTAAACACACATACATACATATCATCAAATCACATTCACAACAATTATACTCTAGTCATAGGAGGCAACACCTCTCCTAGAAACTTCATTTCAAAAAGCATATCTTATATGCATGTCTCATCAAAACAACATATGCGTATATACCTCGTATATACGTGTCACAAGAAACACATAAGTATTTCACAAATCAATCAATTATACTTATCGCCAAACAACAATGCAAACTACTTGGATCAGATAGAACTCAACTCTATAGCTGCAGTAGTTCCTAGATCACTTAACTGACAAAACATATATTAGCAGAGGTAACTGGACCAACTGCTCTGATACCACAATTGTCACGACCCAAATTATTGAGCCGCGACCGGCGCTAGGGAACGGGAGTGGTAGCTCCGGAACCCGCAGCAAGCCTAAAACCATTATAAATTTTTCGCGAATAAAACATCTTATTATGTATAATACGTTTTCAGAAATCTTTCTTAAGTAATATAATTCAAATATCAAAATATCACCTTCCTTTCCTGAAAATGTTCGCAGCACAATTCTTAGAAACCAGGGTCTTACCGAGCGATATCTCATATCCAGCACCGCCCTGTTTCTAGTCATAATCATAACCAATTCCTCTCAAGGCAATTGGTACAAAATTCAAACGGATAAAACGTCATCTTTATAAACAACTTATCTATAAAATTATATCAGAGTTTACTTTTCAAATACCGTTTGAAATTAAATCATAAATCTTATACTGATACCTACTGACTACTGCAGCTCTATAAAAACTCGCACTTTGTGTAAGCCAAAACGTTGCCGACACAAAGGAGATGGTCTGTCTGATCCGACTCCGGTAACCTGAAAACAACAATGGTGAGGGGTCAGTATTTGGGAAAATACTGAGTGAGTCGACATTTACTAACAGTATTATAAAACATATAAACATGTATATGATCCGTACGAAACTAATATCCTAGCATGCGACACATCTCTCGAATAATCATATATCGTTCAACCCAATCATAAATATCAATTGCGAGTCCAACTCGCTGGTGGCCCAGCCACTAGATACGGGGACTTCCAGGCTACACCGTAGCCGAGTTCACTCTGCGTATCGAAATCATAACCCAATCGTGAATTTCATATTCATCAACAGCTCCCAGCTGTGTCAAGTCATTTCTCAATGCAAACATACTAGACTGACTCGATACTGGTGATCACACAGCCTATTGACACCCAATAGGTAGCTAGTTTCTTCGGATCGCATACTAGTTCTCGCATATAGAAATTAAATAAACATATAACGTCCAATCAATTGTATATAATGCGATGCGTATAAACAATATACGTATATATATGAAAATAACTTTTATACTAATAATACGCGAAAGTAAATTGCCACTCACAGTGACCGCTATCCCAAAACTGCATTAATATAATCCCGCATGCGTAAGCTCCATGCATTGTCCAATCACGTATCCATTCCCGCTAACTGGCTTGATAGCTTGTCGGTACGTCAGTTACTTAATCGAGTTACCTATACGTTTAATCCATAAACGTTAACTTAGTATCAAAACCCTAAGTTATAAACTTAGGTTAACATAATCGTACTTCAAATACGATTCTTAACTTTGATAATCTCTTAATCACACTTCTCTTTTAAACGTCCTAGTTTACGTTTTGATATTCAATCAATCACGATTGATTACACGACTTGAAATTGTTTGAAATCGAGTTTCTGCGTCGCGTCAGGGCCCAGAAAGCCCAAAACTAACAATTCCCGCTAACGAAGGACTGCACGTTCGTGCAGCAGTGTACTGCACGTTCGTGCAGGAACGTGCAGTACGCTGCACGTTCGTGCAGTACGCTGCACGATCGTGCAGTTGCTGTGCTGCACGTTCGTGCAGCCTTTGGCTGCACGATGTGCAGCCCCGGGGTTCATTCCCCAGGCCATTTCCGACGTGCTTAAACGTCCAAAATCGATTCTAGCACGATTTCCATTAATAACCATCTCAAATATCATCAAAAACGCCAATAGAAACGCGATTACGATTCGTTTAATTCGTTAAAACGAAATAATCATTATTTATCAATTCTCATAATAAAAACGTCAAGCTTACCTCGATTTGAAGCTTAGCGATGATAGAGAATCGAATTCTGAACGAATCGATATAAAGAACTTGCGATTTGAGCGAGAAACGGCGAAACGGCGGCGGAACGAATCGATCGCCAAAACCTTTCTTCTTCTCTCTGTTTCATTCTTCTGATTCTCATCTTCTTTCCTTACTCTTAAGGAAAGGTTATATATGTATGGCTAATTAACATTTTGATCTTTCATTTGTTTAACTCAAACCATTTCTCTTTTAAACTTTCTAATTTAACCAAACGGTTAAATTATTCTTTTAACTCGATTGCTTACGTATTATTTATATTCATATAAATAATACTAACTCAATATTATTACTTTCCGTCAAAATCTTTTAATTACTATTCTCGAGGCTTAATTGGCTAATTTACACTTTCGCCCTTAAACTTCTCAAAAGTGACAATTTAGCCCAAAACGCATCCGCGTCCAATTTTTAAAAGGTCTCCGATTGACCCGAAACTTTTACCACATATACTATAAAACGTTTCGCGGACCTTGGCGAAATAATATCCCTTCGGGTTTTATATGGTTAAATTACCATTTTAGTCCCTGTACTTTATTTTGCGACTTTCTTAGTATTTTTCTTTTCCAATTCTAATTCCAACTTTTAAAACTGAAATATAATATTAAATCTTTCACAATAATCCTTTCGAGTCCGTCCTGCTAAAATTTAATATTTATCCTAATTTCTCGGAAATCTTTCTGACATCGCCATTCTAGCGACTTAACACTGGACACGTGGTCCAATTAAATACTTAAATATTTTGGGGTATTACAAACTTGCAGTTAGGTTGCACGTTCGTACATCATGTAAGTTTGAGCGTTGACAGGCCTATATATAGGACTGTTGCGTGCATTGTTTCATTCCTTCGTTTTTTCTCAAACCCTAGCCGACTTCATCACCTAAAAACACTATGCAGTCATAATTCTTCATCCCTAAGATTGTCCTTTTTTTTAATAACGTTAGGATTGAAAACTCAGAGGTGCACCTGGACATCCCAGCTAGGCTGGCACCTCTTTAGCACCCACATCATAGCAAACTTCCTAAAAAATATTATCAATAAAAATAACCAATACAAATAAGAACAAAATTGATAGGAGTATTTTACTCCTATAATTAGAGTCGATTTTACTCGGTTTTTATCACATTTAGTATTAATTTCATACATTATTTGGCATTTTTATGTTTGATAGTGTTTGTTAGTGTTTCAGTGGAAATTAGGTGATTATCGAGTATTTGGAGCTAATTAATGATGGATTAAGCGGTGGAGTAAAAGCGTAACTTGCGGACGAAGGAATTAGCATCATAAAGAAAGGTTCAAACGGGACATTCCTATTTTCGAACGAACCTCAAGCAGTAAAGCTTTGTTCCCGTTCGAAAAACACAATTCTCGAACGGGAACCATGAAGAAAAAGGTTGAATCTCGAACGAGAAAGGCATTCTCGAACGAGACTCAAGAGAAAATAGGAAGGTTTCGTTCGAAACCATGGAAATTTGGCTTAATTCTCGAACGGGAATCCAAAGTCTCAAACGAGAAAGATGATAAATTTGCCTAATCAGAATTGGACTTGGACTTAATCTCCTTTTCCGACTTTAAATGCGACTCCTATTTCAAATTCGATTTCTAAATCGATTTAGAAGGTTCCAGAGCTTCCTCCACTATATAAAGACCTTGTAATAGACTAGTTTGATATAATTTCAGAATACATTAGTTATATTTTCGTTCTCTTAAAATAGCGTTTTAGCTTCTATTTTCCAAAAGTTTATAAGTAGTTTATAATTAGTTTCTGCAAAGAACGATTGTGAATATTTCAAGTTTAATCAAGACGATTCTTCCGAAATTGACAACTCCGGTATTTATTATTTTAATTATGTTTAATTCTTCATCTTCTTCTTTGTTTAATTTAAGTTTAAGCATGAGTAACTAAATCCTTTGTTCGGGGATTGATATGAACACTTAGATTAGTTTTCGAATTGGATTAGGATTTATTAAGTGAGTAAAATTGTGTTTTCATTGCTAAGACTAATGCTTGAATTAATTTGATCACTTAGTTCATGATTTTGTGTTTAATTAACTAATTGAGAGATTGTTAATTAAATAGACCTAGGTAATTAAGAACTTAGAGGAAAACATCGTGAGAGCGGGTTGGAATTTAGGTAGTCGTTGCGTTTGCTTCATAATTACAATTTAGTTATTTAATTCAGTTTTAATATTGTGAGAACAAGTTAAAAATTGATTAGTTAATTAGGTTGTGATTTTAATCTTTGAGGATTGAGAGAGCGGGATTCGGTGCATTAGAATAGCTCGATTCACAATAAAATCACTAAATAAGTTTTAATCCATTCTTTTACTAGTTTATTTGGAATTATCAATCCTTGAGCTTTTTGTCATTATTGTTTAAACCTCAATTTATTTGTTTGATTTCAGATTTTTAGTCTAATTACTTGAGTTATATTACTTTAAATTTTAATTAGTTTACACAAATCCATTTATTTTTTTACTAGCCAATTAAAGAATACTAGAAATTAGTTGTTTAATTCATTGTTCCTTGTGGGATCGATACTTGGTCTTCCAAGTTATATTACTTGCGCGATATCGTACACTTGCGATTAGTTGCCAACAAAAATCCAGAATAACAGTCACAAAATTAATTACAAAATCAAAAATTCGGCCGACCCAAACTGTTATAGGCAATAACATTAGCCAAGAAATCAGGAGACGAATTCCACCATAAAGAGGTCCCAATATGAACTGCTTTTTTAGGTAGAATATCTGCAGCTTCATTTCCTTCTCGAAAAATATGAGTGACTACCCAATTTATTTTAGACAAATAGATAAACAAGTTTGCCAAGCTAATTTCCATTTCCAAGGCACAACTAAATTGCCTTCTTTAATTGCATAACAATAACAGGTGAATCACATTCAATCTAAATATTTTCCCACCCCATACGCCAAGCTTCTTGAATAGCGTAAATAGTTGCAACTATTTCAGCCTCATAAGAAAAACAAATACCAAGAAGAATAACAAAACAACGTTGAACAAAACCTTTGTAATTCCTAAAGATCCCTCCAGCTCCCGCTAAACCAGGAGCACCAAGAGCGGAACCACCAATGTTTACCTTTATCCAATTACTTAGAGGAGGTTTCCAAATAACTTCAATAATACATGGAGCTTTAGGATTATATCTTTTGATGTTTAAAAGTTTTAACACATGAAGTTCTGATTGAGAGTTTCTAAAATAGCCCACTCGAAAAATGTCAACTTCCTTAATAGCCTTCCAAATAAGGCGCAACCAAAAGGAGATGTTTGGCGTAATATTCTCATAAGTACAATCATTTTGAAATTTCCAAATAGTCCAAAAACTTGAGATGATGGAAGCTGAAAAAAGAGCATTGACCTGAGAACCAAAGGAATGTCTTCTAGCTGAAGTGAAAAGGTGAAGCGGAGAAGAGGATCTATCCAATTTTACCATAAAGAGACTCTCTATAGCATTCCAAATTTGCACTGCAAAAGGACATTGAATAAAAATATGAGTAATAGATTCATCGCATGCATAGCAAAAACGACAAACTGAGACCAGAGTAATGCCGCTTTTCGCAGCATATCATCAGTACGGATGCGCATGTGAAAAAGTCTCCAATACAACATGGATCTTGAAGGGGGAACGAAGGGCTTCCTAATTTCTTTATTCCATCTCAATGACGGTAGAGAACCTCTTAAGTACAACATAGATGATTTGCAACTCAAAACCCCATCTTTAGCATTGGTCCAAATCAACTCATCTTTGCAAGCAAAAGTGTAAGAGTTCAAGTTATTAATAATTTATGGATACATGTCCTTAAATATCTGAGGTATCTGGCAGTCTCTATTTATGAAAACATCACAAATTCTAGAATGAAATTTCTTTTTAACTGCATAAGGTAAATACAGTCAATCACATTGGCCAAGCCAATTAGAATTCCAGAAATTAATCAAATATCCCTTCTCAACCAACCATTGAGAACTATTATACACCTTTACAAAAGAGTTTTTAACTGAACTCCAAAGGGTTAATGTCATAAAAATTCACGAACTTTACACGTTTTCTCACTTTAATCACGCAGTTTAAAATTTTGCATTTTCATGCACGAACTATCATATTTTCTCAAATTCATACACGGTGCTGAGATGTCACGACTCCATTGGTGTAATTCGCTGAGGTGGAGGTTATTTTATACCAATGAATGAGTGCCACCTCAACACCGTGCATGAATTTGAGAAAAAATGGTAGTTCGTGCATGAAAATGAGAAAATTTAAATTACGTGATTAAAATAAAAAAACGTGTAAAGTTCGTGATCTTTTTTGACATTAACCCAACTCCAAATGGAAGAAATACAAGGATATCTGATGGAATCGCCCCAAGAATTGGTGAACCTATGCCGCAGGAAATTAAACACAAAAGAATTATTAGAACAAATCTTCCAAGCTAATTTATGAAGGAGTGCCTCATTCAAAAGGGTAAGAATAGGAAGATTTAAACCGCCATTATCAAAAGGTAAGAAACAAGTATTCTAAGACACTGTAATGTTTTTCCTAACTGAAATGCAAGCGGTCCAAACAAAGTTCTTTATAGCTCGTGAAAGCAAAGAAATAAGGGATTTTGACCATTTGTAGATTGAGAATGAATGAATAAAAGATCCTCGGATAACTGAATTAATTAAAGTCACTCTCCCTGCCATAGATAGAAAATTACCTTTCCATTTTCCAAATCTACTAAGAATCTTGTCAGCTAAAGCTTGACGGAGCACCTCAAAATAAAGCCACACCCAAGTAGCAAAAAGGTAAGGAACCTTGTTTAACGCCCAATAAATGACAACACCCGGTAGCATGTCTAGATGTAACATGCTTACCGAAATAAATCTCAGATTTGTCCCAATCAACAATCTGCCCTGAAATATCTCCATAAAAATTAAACAAAGACTGAATGGCTTTTAAATTCTTTCTCGTGGCCTGTCCAAAAATCAAAACATCATCTGCAAAAAGAAGATGTGAAGGAGTGTAATGCTCATTAGCTAGAATGATAGGCGTATTTACCATTTTAGCAAGCATCCGGCTGAGAAGATCTTCAGCAATGATAAAAATCAAAGGTGATACAGGGTCACCTTGACGCACCCCTCTAGAACATGAGAAGTATCCCTTAACCCCTCCTGGAAAAAGAATTGAGATTCTTGCTGAATTGAATATGGATAAAAGCCAACTGTAAAATTTATTTGAAAATCCAAAAGCCTCAAAAGCTTTTATAATGTAGGACCAGCTCATTGAGTCAAAAGTTTTTCTTATGTCAACTTCGATGGCCATGTTACCTTTAGGATTTAAATCCAGAAGATTAACACATTAAGAGGCACAAGATATGCAATCATCAATGCTTTTACCCTTCACAAATCCAAACTGATTACTGGAGACAATACAATAAGCAATAGATTCCAACCTACTTGCTAGAATTTTTGTAACAATCTTGAACAAGAAATTTGAGAGAATAATCGGTATGAACTTATCGATTGTCAAGGCATTCTCAATTTTTGGTATCAAAATTATAAAGCTTGAATTAAATCCAAGAGTGACATTACATGAAAGAAAAAAAAATGAACTACTGCTTTGCAAACATCATAACTCACAATACTCCAACACTCTTTGAAGAAAGTCCCTGTGAAGCCATCAGGTCCCGGCGCACTTGAAGCGTCCATATTAAAAACAATGACTTTGATTTCCTCATCAGTAGGAATTCTGGTTAGCATTTCATTATCACCATTTTAAACAAAGCTCGGAATAGAATCCAAGATGGTAGTAGATAGCTCCACGGGATGTGAAACATTATTCGGTGAGTGTTTCGCTTCTCATTATCTTCTCTTTGCTTCGTTTTTCATTTGATACCGTTCTCACCGTTCGTGACTTGTCACGTTTATTGTTTTAGATTTATGTGAGACCGGTTTATCACGTCAAATCCGAACCGAATCACCTCTGAAACCTATCGAGCATTGTTATTTCCAATCGGTTCGTACAAATTTCTGAGTTTACGTTGAACAATTCCCTTGTTCTTCATGTTTGTTGGCTGTGTTCTTCTTGTTAGGGTTTAGCAATAGGCAGTTTAGGATAAATGTAGTACTATATGATTACGGTTTGGGTCAATAAATAATTAGGAATAACGTAATACTCAGTCTGCATAACGATTGCTCTAAGAGCCTGAATTGGGTAAAGATAAAATACTTGGCAAACACAACGAATTAAAAATAAAACTAAGGAGTGTTGGTTGATTTTGTTTCTAGAAGAAGGGAAGTACAAATTTAGAATGCTTATATCTATCGTTTATCTGACATATATAATGATGAGAGTAGTTTTCAAAAATATAGTAAAATATAAAAAATATTTGTTTTTATATGAGAATATGACGAGATCTAATGTTTAAGATGCGGAGAGGTAATATACCATATAAATTGATGAGACTGGGTTTGATAAATTCCATAATATCACGTGTATATACTTACAAAGGGAGAGTGTATTCACTCTCCTTTTAATGAGAAGTTCACATCTATAATGACCTTTTACTTTAAATGGTTAGACAAGTAACTAGTTATTTTTGTCTTATTAGACCGCCACAGTACTTGACTCTTCTTGCGCTGGACTGGGTAGCAAAAAGATTAATTGAGCCTTGAACAAGCCCAATCGACTTTCATCCTGAAATCCAACCCACTAGTCCACTCCGTAGAGGGGGGAGGCACGAACCCATTACTTCCCCTTCAACACACTTATAAGCCTATATTGCATATATCTTTATAAACTCATAGTTCAAGCTTTACACTTTTCATGTGGGAATTATGTTGTTTTAAAATAACACAAAAGGACAAGTTAAGAATAAGACAAAAAACAAAACAAATTCTTACAACAACTTGAAACTAGCATTAAACATTTTTCTCACAAGAACAAGTAAAAGTGATGAACCATTTATGGCATTCTCTATTTGCCAAAGAGCTAAACAACAACAATTTATCAAGCATATATGTAATTTCACAAGTAATATATAGGATAATTGAATGATTACAATTTCCTTTTTCAAATAAATTTGACAAAGCCATTGAAGAAGAATGAAAAATAATTAATTAGCATTTTTGAGCTACTTATGCATGAGACTCTGGCCCTGCTGGTTTTGAATTAAGAAGTGGTTGTATCGCTTTGACTACAATTGTCATGTTTGGCCTGAAATCTGCTTCATATTGAACACAAAGTGCTGCTACTGCTGCTAACTGATAAAATCCAAACAATAATTAAACTATTTTCACTGATTATTCCATAAAAGTTTCCCAAGAAAATGAAAAATTGATTATGTTTAGAGTAAGTACCTTAGCAATTGCCTTTGGTGGGTAGTCATTGTTTAGTTTTGGATCTACACATTGCTTCACTTTATCCTCACTCAATCTCGGAGTCGCCTGTCGTAATTTTTCGAGAAAAAATCAATTATACGCGTAAATGTATTTAACAATATGTAAGTAGTGAGAAAAAGGCAAATAAAAACATACCCAAGTAACTAGACTTTGTTGTCCCTTAGGCATTTCATGATCAACTGGCTTTCTTCCTGTCAAAAGCTCTAAAAGAACAACTCCGAAACTGTATACATCGCTTTTTTGTGTTATCTGTCCCGTCATGGCATACCTATAAAGAAACCGAGAGATCAAGGAAAGAATTGTAGAACACGAAATATAACAATTGATAGTGGAATTGTCAGTAAAACTATGAGGTCTCGAGTTCAAATTGCAATATTAGAGGCTTACTCTGGGGCATGGTAGCCAAATGTTCCTAACACTCTAGTTGAATGCAGCCGTGCCGCAGTTTCAGAAGATGCACTTGACAAGTTAAAGTCAGCAATTTTCGAGGAGAAATCATCAAAAAGTAGTACATTGCTTGATCTAACATCGCGATGAACTATAGGAGGCTGAACTTTTTCGTGCAAATACTCTAGCCCTTTTGCTGCACCATATGCAACTTTCACTCTTTGGTTCCAGGTTAAGGCAGGACCCGGTGCAGCCCCTCGTACACCCTTTCTCCCTGCATCATAATGAGCACGTAGTCTCAGTTCACGAGAGGCCCATTGTCGTATTGTAAATCAGAAAAGAGTTTAATTCATCGAATTACCATGTAACACATCGTGCAAAGAACCCATTGTCGCAAACTGATACACCAACATTCGATTGTTCGCCTCTATACAATATCCAATCAACTCCAGAAAATGCTCATTCTTAAGCCTTGAAACTACTGCCAACTGGTATGGTTTTGATACAAATTTGTAAATTTTGAGCACAAAACAGATAGGATTATGACCTAGTTGTAAATGTAATGTTAAGTATCTGACCTGAGCTGCAAAATCAGAATCTGGTTCCTGGGAAGTGCTGGTATCAAGCTTTTTTATTGCAGCCGGCACGCCATTAATTAACTTGGCGTAGAAAACGCGGCCATAAGAACCTTCTCCGATCAAAGCTTTCGTGCCAAAGTTACCTGTTTGTCTGTTTAACTCGTCTAATGGTACCGCTGGGATTTCAATCGGTAGAGCCTTTTGTGGTGCTCCGCTTCTGGCAGTATTAGCACCTCTTGGCTCCGCTCTCTCACCGCCTATAATACCCAAAACACACTTTAGGCAACAATTTGTAATTGCATACATCAAATATATATTGCACGGGAACTTTTGGAGTGTTATGTTTTCGCATTTCGTTTCCATACGAAGAATGCATATTTCAGTATTTCTGTTTCCGTGCTGCATAGCATACATGTTTGCACGAAAACTTCTCTAATATTACATTTCAACGTTTCATTTCTTTTCTGAAAACGCTTATGAAACACCGAACACTAGATTTATTATCCATTCTATATCGTTTCACAATGTTCCGTTTCAGTATTTTTCGTTTCCATGCTGCGTAGCGACATGTAATGTACGTGTTCATAAGGTGCATAAATGTCTCAATTTACATTGCACACATATAATTAATTCTGGTAATATAATAAAATTGTAAACCAGAATTTAGAAAAAATGATAAGAGAAATTGATTACCGCCAGCATAAGTATTGCCTCCTTTAGGTGGAGCTGTGTATTGATGAGCCGGTGGACCGTCAACTTCCTCCTCTGAACCTCCACAGCACAACATATCAACTCTTCAATTAAATTGTGAAATTGATTTTCAAAATGTCTTGAAATCTCCAAATTAATTGAAAATGTTCTGCAATATAAAATCACAAGAACAAGAACATTTAAGAAACAATTCCATAAAAAATATAACAAAAAGCCAACAAACAAAATATGGTAATAGTAATAATAATATGCATGGTTTGAAGAAATGATTAGTTATTTAAATTGTCAATGATCAAACTTACAAATTCCTTTGAGATTTGACCAGTCCAATACAGGAAATGACAGAAAGATTGAATTGGCAGATTCAAATGATGGTGAAAAATGTGGAATAATAATCCAACAAAATCATAGGGAAAAAAACAAATTTGTTTTATTGTTGAAGCTGTTAATTAGGGAGCGTATGGTAAGCTGTTAATCAAGCTTTTAACATTCTATTGGTTTAATTTTTTAAATATGTTATATTTCACATTTAGTGAAAATGATTAATATGTCAAAACTCTTTAACCTTTTTAAATTTAAACTTCAATTAATTTTAAAATAAATATATTTATTTCATAGTTAATAAAATGAAGGGTTAATTCCATAAAAAATTACGATCTTTACATGAAATTTTATTTTAATCACAACCTTTAAAAGTTGTCATATAAAATCATGACTTTCATTTTTTTTAAATATATTATTCAGTGTATTTTTTTGACTAAGTTCTTCATTAAACCATTAATTAAAGACCTAAAATAATAAATCGACACCAAATATTATTATCTTTCGACTAGAGTATGTAGGATAATAATTTTTCGTTAGAAAAAATACACCGAATTTTACTTTATTGATAGGTTTGAATCAAAATGAAAGGTTGTGCCTTTAAATGCCAACTTTTAAATGATGTATTAAAATGAAACTTCATGTAAAGGTCATGATATTTTATGGAATTAACCCTAAAATGAATAATATGTCAAACCTTTCTAATTTAATATTTTATAAACATCAATAAAAACACTTCAAATTGCATAACCATCAAATTTATAAAGTTATGATGAATTTTTGAAAAAAATTATGTAATTTAAAACAAAATTAATAGATTTTTTTTTAATTTATTATTTTTTATGATTAATGAATTTGAAGAATTTTTTTTATTAATGTTTATAAGTTATGGTAGTTTAAAGTATAAAGTTTAATTTTTAAATATATTTATTTCACTTTTAATAAAATAAATAATATCTCTTTTAATTCCATAACTATAAAATTAATGAAGTTGTGAAATATTATATAATTTAAAATAAATTTAAATATTTTTAGATTTTTATGATTAATAAATTTGAAGAGGGTATTTTTTTAATTAATGTTTATAGGTTATGAAATGTGAAAAGTATTTTTATAGGTTCTGAAATTTGAAAAGTTTTATTATATTTTTAATGTTTATTAAAGATAAAATGCTTTAAGAAATAGAAAGATAATTAAAAAAAGTCATTGTTAAAATTTTAATATGGTACTTGGCAAGTTTTTATTAATTTCCTCTAAATGGCTCAAGATTATAATATAGTATGATATGATAATTATTACAAAATAGTTAATTGTTTAGAATCCGATTTGATATGCAAACTCGAGTACTCAATGATTTGAAGGGCTCAATCTCGAGTTTGACTCAGTTAATATTTAATTGTTTATTATTATTGATTTTATTTGAAGGGAGAAGCAAGTACACTAATTGAATATATCGATATCCAGATTAATTTCATTCACACAAACTAACATTCCATGAGAAATAAATGAAAAATATGTACCGTTAATTTTCTATATTATTAATCCAAGAAAACTAACACCACATAAACATCCATATCACTCTGAACTTGCAAACAATAGGATGATTTAACATCTCTTCCACCTCAGCAAGTATTAAATTTTTCAGCCTCATTACGATGATATATATATATAGTAGTAGTTGTTTTGGAAGTATTGGTATAGTGGTTATTCATAGCAACAATAATTAAAAGTAATTCAATTATGGAAAGTTTAGGCAATCTATTTTTAAGGATGTATCATTCTTAAGCCATCAATGAGAATGATTCTGTTGATTAATTAAAAGTAATTTATGTTTCTGTATTTTGGGACAAAATATTTTTATTACTTCTATCGGCAAGTTTCTGATTGTGAAATAATAAAGGTTAATTACATATCATCTTTATACGAAATCTCAAAAATAATACGACGTTTGAAACATGTCAATTTAGAGCATTACGTTTCCTTTTTTTAAAAAAACAACATAAGTATAATTTTAGATAAAATTTTGCTGACTTGGATAATTTATGGGGGTGTCACATGTCATGCCACGTTAGAGAAAGTGCCATTAAAAATTGTTGATGTTTTTTTTGAAAAAAAAAACGAAAGGTGATGTCTTGAATTGACACGTTTTGAAAATCGTATTATTTTTAAAATTTCGTGTAAAGGTGGTAATTTTATATATAATTAATCCAGTAATAAATTAGGAAAAATATATGGATCAACATAATCCCGAAATATGACATGTGACTTCATGCCAAATAGAAATGATTAGCAGAATCATAATCATGCTTTAAACAAATTATATGTAAATGTTCTGGTAGGTAGTCACTACTACTCACTACTCACCAGGCCAGTTCCCCTCCTGCAGGTCTACACAAGGACGGAGAGAGCTGGCACCTGCCCCTCCAAAAACATCCAATTTTTTTTTGTAGAGTCTAATGATAAAATGTCTCTAACAATAATATTCTTTACACAAACTTCAATAATATATAACTCATATACTAAACTAGCTAATATTATTGTTTTAAGTTAATTGATCATTCATTTAATAAAAAAATTAATTATATTATTAATATATATATTCATGTTTAACTAGGTTTAACTTTTATTATTATATAAAAATAGACGTGTAAAATTCCGCAACTAATATTCAAATTTATAATTTAAGTTAGACTAATTATTTTTATTAGTGAAGATAAATTTAAATTTATTATTTTCTACGATAGTTTTTAAATGAAAAATATAATTTTTTTGCCCCTTTAAAAAAAATCCTGGCTTCGACCCCGAGTTTACACTAAGAAATCACAAGAGAATCTATTCAAATTTCAATTCTCTCAATGATACCCAAATTATTGCACTTCGCTTGCAATTCTAATAATAAAAAGTGAACAAAGTATCATTTTACCCCCTCAATTTGTAGAGGAGTATCGAAAAAGTCAAAATTAATAAATTAGTATCACTTTTACTTTAAACTTGTAAAAACCGTATCAAATCCCCCCCTCCCCACTCTCACCTCAGAGAGTGAGACACACTCTCTGGTATTTGGTGGTGGTTTTTTTTTTGTAAAGTGAATTTTTGTGGTAAAAAGATTAAAATGGTCATAAATGTTTGTTAATTTTTCAAATTAACTCATAATATTAAAAAAAACAATTTAAACTTTTTAATTTAAAAATATCTATCAAATTAGTATTAATTAAAAACATAAGGTATTTTTAGTTAATTAAAAACATAAGGTATTTTTAGTTAATTAAAAACAAGGTATTTTTAGTAATTTTTACAAAAAATTAAATTTTTTTTTAATTTTTTTTATCTCAGGCGAGGATGCTCATTTTGATTTTTTTCTGTAATTTTTCCTTTTTTGGGGGGACTCTAACTCGAAAAGTCTTTTTACAGAAATAACCTACTTTCTCTCATTTTTATAAAATACATGATGCCCTTTTTCTGTTTTGTTATGTACGGTGCATGCTTAATTTCTTAACATTTATACAGACTTTTCTATTTCTTCATCTTGTTCCTCCATCTATGTTTGTCTTTTACTCCTGGAGTTGTCATTGCGGCTGCTACAATTGCTGTCTCTTTCCATCCGTTGCAATCCATACTCTTAGGTACGTTCTCTGCCGGTATTGTCGTTCCGCCTTTCTCCGCCGTTCCGACTTTGCATTTCTACGCCGTTCAGCCTCCGCCTCTCTTCCGTTTTGCCTCGATCCTCTTTTTTGCCGGTACGTCGTTTCTCTATTTCACATTGAAATAATTTTTGTTTATATTTTGATTGAATCTAATTTCAAACTCCCTTTGTACTGTATCTTCCTTGATATTTGAGTGATTTTAGCATTGGTGAAGAAGATAATGATGATGTTAAGTTATTGTAATGTTACAGTGTTGATTTTGTGTTGATATTGTGTGGATCTTATGTTGATATTTGGTTGATTTTAGCATTAACGAAGAAGACCACATTGTATGTGAAAATAAAATAAAAAAATAAAAATTAAATTGAAGTATCTTTAAAAAATTAAAATTAATATAAAAAAATTAAAAATTAAAAATAGTTAATTTATGGCAAAAGGTACAAAAAAACCCTCGTAGTTTTTACAAAAGTACAAATCAGCCCTTTTACATTTTTAGGATATAATTAAGCCCTCTTTGTTTTCAAATAGAACAAATAACCCCTTTCATCCAACATCATTAGAAACACTCGTTAATGGCTGACATGTCTGTAATAATCATATAAGAAAAAAGTTCAAAAATAATTTTAATATTTAAAATATTTACCAAAACTTTGAGGGGGTAAGTGTCACTACTAGAAAACACGATATTAGCGACGGAATATGGCGACGGACTAAATATCCGTCGCTAATTTACCAATTTGGCGACGGATTTAGCGACGGAAGCAGATTCCGTCGCTGAAACTACTTAGCGACGGACCATCCGTCGCTATTCCGTCACAAATTTGGCTGGCGCTAATTTTTGGTGGCAATTTTAGCGACGGACACACAAGTTCCGACGCTAATGGGTTGGCGGGAAGATTTGGCGGCCCTTTTTTGTGCCAAAGTAAGTGACGGACACACAAGTTCGTCGCCAACACATGAGCTGATTGAAACGCAGCGTTTCATTTAATAACTTTAGTGACGGAATGTTTTATTCCGTCGCTAAAGTCATTAAATGAAACGGTGTGTTTTGTTTAGGTCAAAGATTAGCGACGGATTTACAAATCCGTCGCTAATCTTTAACCTAAACAAAACACAGCGCTCTTCTCCTAAAATAAAACAGCAGCAGTTAAAAAAAAGAAAACGGCAGCAGCAATTTTTCTCTTCCCCGGCGATTCTCCTCTTCCCCGGCATTCTCTGCATCGGCGTCGTTCCCCTTCGCTCAGCCCTTATTTCCGGCGCCGTTCTCCTGTGTTTTTGGTGGCTTCCTTCTCTCCTGCCGCCTACCACTGCCACCGCCTGCCGCTGCCTTTCTGCCTCGGTCCGTCTGCTGTGGTCGCCAGCACCGTTCTGGCATCAGAGAGGTAAGATTCATTTACTTAATTATTTATTTTGTTAGATTAATGTTAATTAAGTTTAATTAAGGTTAATTAAATTTAAATTTGTTAATTATTTTGTTAGATTAAGGTTAATAATTGTTAGGTTAAGATTTATTATTAAATTAAGTTAATTAAATTTAGTTAGGTTAAGTAGGCTATTTTGTTAGTTTAGGTTAATTTGTTAATAAATTAAAATAATTGATTTTTAGGTTAATTTTTAGTTTAATTGTTAGATTAATATTGCTAATTATTTGATTAGGTTAATTATTTAATTGTTCAAATTTAGGTTTATTTTAGGTTTAATTATTTGATTAGGTTAATTGTGTATTGTTGTATTGTTGTAATTTACTTGCAGGACTTCCCTGAAAAATGGGCGATAATCATTTTTTAGGGGAAGTGCTGCCCAATTTTTTTTTTCAGAAAATTATTTTATTTATTAATTATATGATAACAAATTAAAATTCTAAAACTAATTGTGTGATAGGTTTGATACCGTCAGTTGGTTACAGCGGTCTCACATTTCATCGATCTTTTTTATCTGTTGCGGTTCTGCTCTGCAATAAGTAAGTACCGTTATTATTTTAATTTTAATTTTAATTTATATAATTATTTAATTTTATTATAAGCTGTTTCACCCTAAAATGACCTCGATTTTATTCCCACCGAATAAAATTGAAACCTAGCCGTAGAGTTCCCGTCCCGTGTGTTCAAGCGATTGAACGACACGGGATTGTACAGTTTGTACAGTTCGCAAAACTGGTCCTCCCGTAACTCGACCACAAAAATTATATATGTCTAGTAGCGGTAGAAAAATATTCGGTTGTTTTCCAGCGTTTGTTCTCCGGGTGGATGTATAGTATATGTTCTGTAACGCTTATTCTTCGCGGAATATATAATTAGCGTTACACCACATATACTAAATATCGCACTGAAGGAGAACGACGCCGGAAGGCTGCCGAATATTTTCTCCGTTGCTAGGCATATATCGTGGCCGAGTTAAGGGGCGCCAGTTTTGCGAATGGGATAGGTCCATACCTTTAAAGCAGTCAATTACATTGACTTTGCTATTTCCGAGCGAAAACCCCTCCTAATTATCTGTGATACAGAAATGGATACAGACCGAAGTTGGATGTATAGACGGCTCCAGGGCGGGTTGCTATACCCAGGCTTTACCGAGCGCGTGCAGGAGTTTGTTAATTTCGCTTTACGCCATCCCGCGTGCATGAGTGGGCCCGAGATTAAATGCCCTTGTCCTAGGACAAGATGTAAAAATACGAGTTATCGAGACGTCGAAACGGTGAAACTACACATTCTGCAGAAAGGGTTTGTGGCAGATTATCAAGTGTGGGTTTTTCATGGGGAGGGAAATGTTTTAAATCCCCGTCCCGTTGCACAGCTACCGGAGTATGACGTTGACATGGAAAATGAGGGGGGAGACGACTTCAGCTCTGTTCAGAGAATGGTTATCGATGCTGCAGGGCCAGAAGTAGTGTTCACGGAGGAGGAACCGAATAACGAAGCTAAACATTTTTATGATATGATGCGTGCGGCTGAAGAACCTGTATGCCCCGGTAATAGCAAACACTCTCCGTTGTCTGCGGCTGTTAAAATGTTGGACATCAAATGTCGTCATAGTGGGTCAGTAGCTTTAGTAGATGATGTGACCGAATTTATACAAGAGCTGCTCCCAGAGGAGAATAAGATGCCAAAGAACTTTGCCGAAATAAAGAAGATGGTTAGAGGTCTTGGGTTGATTTTGTGTTGTTTTATGTTGATATATGAAAAAAATTTAAAATTAAATATATGGTAAATACTAAATATTGATTAATTATGAGCAAAAATAAAGATAAAAAATATATAAAAATAAAAATTAATATAAAAGATTGAAAAATAATATCCAGTTTATTAAATGTTGTTGATATTGTGTTGATACCTTCTCTATTTTAAACTATAAGAAAAGAAAAGGTCTCATAATTTAGTTTGAAGAGGCCACATAGTGTGGGGCGTAAATATGTAATATATACGGATACATGCATGTTTAAATAAAGGTTTAATTTTTTAAAAACCATCCACCTTGACTTTTTTTTTCGTTTATACCCTGACCTAGGAAAAAATTCATTTATACCCTGACGTATGTATTTATGTTTCACCTCTACCCCGAGGCACTAAATTAACCTCTTTTCATTAAAAAAAAGTTTAAAATAGTTCTTCATTTTTAATCTAAGCTAATTAGAGTTTAATTAGAAATGAATTTTTCTCTAAATGAAGGACAATTTAAACTTTTTTTTAAATGAAAAGAGGTTAATTTAGTGCCTCGGGGTAGAGGTGAAACATAAACACATACGTGAGGGTAAAAATGAATTTTTTTCTAGGTCAAGGTATAAACAAAAAAAAAGTTTAAGGTGGATGGTTTTTAAGTAATTAAGCCTTAAATAAATGCTAAAATTAATTTTTTTTCTCGTAATATTCAATCATCAAATATGAAAAAAATTATTATATACTCCCTCCGTTCTTTTTTAGTTGTCCATTTAGCCAATATTGCACATACCAAGATAGTGCTTCTTTTGTCTTAATTTATAAAGAAAAATACTAATATAGCCCTATTAGTAAATAAATGCCTTTTAAATTAAAACATAGAGTCATTTATGAGGGATGGGTAAACTTGGAAGATAAGTAGCTAATATCACATGAAATTTCTTTTTTTTTTTTAATGCTCACATGAAATTTCTAAATGGACAACTATTTGTAGATAAATAAAATTTGCTAAATGGACAACTAAAAAAAACAGAGGAAATATAAATATAATAATATAAATAATGCATGATGTGGACCGCATAAATTTCAAATAATTTTTTTTTTGATAATTAATTCAAATAATGTTTAATTTAAAATATAAATTTTAAAAAAATATATATGATTTTTCTTAATATGTGTGAAGATTTAATGAAATATGAGGGTTTTAAATGAACATTGAACCTTGGTTATTTGGGTAAAAATCCTTACTTTTTATTATCACATTATAAAAAAATGGATATATATGGATACAAGCATGCATAGATTTTTTATCCACCAATATTGGTCTGTGTATAGCTATTTCACCGTGCCTCCTCACGAAAGCTGTAGGCACTCGAGTTTCTAGGGATGTTCGGATCAGTCCGATCGGACTCTGAAAACACGAGTTATGGCGTCAATATCCGGGCACTTTTTGTATTTCTTGATAGGAAATTTGATTGTCTTAAGTCCATGAATTGAAGTATAATATTTGCATGAATTATCACTCTTTTCTTTAAAAAAAAGAGATTGATATATTCGGAATGAAAGTGCCTTACCTGCGCCTTGGGTTAGCTCAACTTATTAATTAGCTAGCTACTTTATGAACCATTTGACTATAAGGAAAATAATCTGAGTCAATGTGGAAAGACAGTAGAATTATCATGGAGGTAGAGAGGCAATTGCATATTTATATTTCCGTATCTTAATTTATACAGTAAATATCCTTTAACCATTAAATCAATTACTGAAAAAAAAAATCGGATACATAAAAATAAATATTACTAAGAATTTCTTTAACCTTTGTGTATAAAAGTGGTGGCTAAATTATGTCAAAAAAATAATGGTGGCTAAATTGAAACATTACATAATACATATTCTCTCCGTTCTAATAGAATTGTTCACTTTCAATTTTTTTTTATCCTAATTAAATTTCTTATTCATTTCAAAAACAAAATTAAATTTAATCTGCTTATATTATTCCTATTTAAACTTCACTAAATGAACTAATATTTATTCATATTTATAAGTAATTTGAAATGAAGATTACATTAAATAAATAATATAGTAAGAAAATAGAGAAAATATTATAAAAATCAAAAACAATAATTGTGTTTTCTTAAACTATGTGATAAATATAAAGTGGACAACTCTATTAGAACGGGAGAAATATATAACAATAGATTTTATATCACATATTTATTCATGCTTAGTTTAATTTACCTACGTACGAAAAAAATGTTGTATTATACCAAATATGTTAAATTATATATATATATATATATATATATATATATATATATATATATATATATATATATATATATATTATTAGCCATGTCATTATTAAATAAATTGCGGATATATTTGATAAAAAATAAAATCATGATATATTTAACTAACAAATTACTGTTGTAGGTTGATAAATATATTTTATCTAAAATTTAAATTTATTAGCTTTTATGTGAATATGTCAAGAAAAGTTATAAATTTAGTATAACACGTCATCCGTAGAGTGAGCCAATCACATTATAACACGTCATTAGAATGATGGCATTATTGTAATATTACTATTAAAAAGTGTAAAAAAATAACAAACGAAATTACAATAATGTCATCATTTTAATGACGCGCTATAATGTGATTAGTTCATTCCACAGATGGCGTGGTAGACTAAGTCTATATAATAATGACGCGCTATAATGTGATTAGTTCATTCCACGGATGGCGTGGTAGACCAAATCTATATAATAATTTCTCAATATGTGACTAACTAGATTAAACTACTTGTCGCTAAATTCGTAGCTAGTTTTAGCGCTAAATATCTATTGGCAATCTCAAAGCATCTCTAGTTGGTAAACAGCCAGATAGAACTCGCCAGAGAAAGTTTTTAACTTTAGGAGAAATATGCTGAGCCCATAAAGCCTTCCAACTTATCCATGTATCCAGATTTCTACCATAATTGCGATTCTGCATCAGATGCTTATAACCACTCCTAACCGAGTATATTCCTCGTCTTTCCAGCCTCCAACAAAGAGAATCTGCACTTCGTTCATGCACAAGAGGGATACTAACAATTTCAAAGGCATCCCTACTATTAAACAAATCCGTAACAACATCATGATCCCACTCTTTAGCATCGACTTTTAGCAAAGAAGAAACACTCGCTTGCAAAATATTTGGATGCAAATCTGACGTAATAAATGGATTATCAATGTTCATCAAACACGGTTCACCACCGATAGACACTGACTGTCCATTCCCTATGACCCAAGAACTCCCAAATCTAACCAAGCTTTGAGCAACCATTATGTTTCTCCACACATAACTAGGGTTACCGTGCAATCTAGCAGAAAGAAAACTAGATGTAGGAAAATAACGAGCTTTCAGTAGACGAATAACTAAAGAGTTCGGATGAGTAGTGATTCGCTAATCTTGTTTTGAGAGAAAAGAAAGGTTGAATTCATGCACTTTTCTAAAACCAATACCCTCATGAATCTTAAAAACACATAGCTTTTTGGCTTGAGCACCACTCCTAGTGGCTCTATAAATAAACCTCATTTGTGTAGAGAAAAGATATATTTAGAGTTACTAGGACTTAGACATAAAACTAGCTAGAGGGAAAGTCTTGTGTCACTTAAGACAACATACATTCACCATTTTTATCTCGTATTTCTTATGTACTCAAGGTATAACAATTCCATTGTTATTGTCAGTATGACAATGGATAGCTAAACCTTTTGTTCAAGGGTTGGTATGAACGTTTAAACATATGATTGATTGATTTTGAATTTATTGGTTGATTTATTATCGTGTTTCGATTATTAACCCTAATACTTGGATTAAATTGAGAGACTGATTCATGTTTCATGTTTAATTAACTAACTGAGAGATTGTTAATTAAATAGAACTAGGTAATAAAAACTTAAGCATAACGGCATGAGAGCCAGTTAGAATTTAGGTAATCTTTGAGTTTCCTTCACAATTGCAATTTAGTTGGTTAATTCAGTTTTTAACATCGTGAGAGCGAGTTATTTATCATTATCCCATTTATACCAATGAAGGCCTCCACTAGCACTGCCGCTCCCCCACCAAAAGAAATTGAGCATTCTTTCAAGCTTAGCACACAACTCTAAAGTAATTAAATAGATACCCAATATTGTATAATTTGGGAGAGCTTGTAGGACAGTTTTGATGAGTATCTATTTACCAGCTTTTGATAAATAATTGTTCTTCCAACTCTGAATCTTTTTCCAAACCCTGTCCTTGATAAAAGAAAAAATTGTTTTGTCTTCCTGCCTATTAAACAAGTAAGACCTAGATAAGTAGTCTTATGGACACCCAAGACAGAATCACTTCTCTATATTCTTTTCCAATGTCCATTTGCTGTTTCATGTTTCTATCAGCTTGGTCTTCAGTTAGATGTTTGTCAGTTAACAACTCTTGGCCAGTGGATGCAGTTGTTTATATCACAACCAGTTGCTCAACAAGAGCAGCATGTTATGATTCTTTGGGAATTTTGGAGAATCGAAATGATCTTGTTTGGCGAGGTCGTGGTAATTTGGTCACTCGTTTAGTACATTGTGCATTGAGGTTCCTTCAGAGTTGGAAATCCGCTCAACTAGGTAAAGCAATTGTCAATCATGTAAATGTGCCTCCATCCATCTTTTGGCAGTTACCACAAGTTGGTCATGTCACCTGCAAATTGGATGCTGCTTTTATTTCGAGCCAATCATCGTATAGGTATAGTTTGTGTGTTGCGGGATCATAATGGCAAATTCCTTGGGGCGAGAGCTCGTTCAATGCAAGGATTACAAGAACCTCTTGCGGCATCAGCCATAAGCTTGAAGGAATCTTTATCATGGTTAAGGAATTAGTTTCACACAATGTTCAGTTTGAAACGGATACGTTGCTATTAGTTGAGGCTTTCTATTCTTCGCAGAAGAATCGTTCTTATGTTGGTGTCATTGTCAACGAGTGCCAATTTCTTTTAAGGATTACACTGATAGTCGTTGAGTTATATCCGAAGATCGGCAAATATGGTTGCTCATACTCTTGCTAGGGTGTCCATTTCTATGTCTGATGTTTCAGTTTGGGATTTCGATGTATTATGATATTTATATTTAATACGTTTTCTTTCAAAAAAAATCTATTAGCAATAGATTTAAGTAATTTAGAGACAAAAATTGGCAGTTTTGCCGGATCTAAAGTTCTAGTTCTTATATACAGTGATTCATATGTATATATTTAGTTGCCAATCATAATATATTCTGATATCAAAACAACAAAACTTCATTTCTGGCATTCATGAGCACAAATATAATGTTTTTATTCTAGATAGCACAGACACTTAATTGACTCAACGTCTTCCAGTTCGGAAACGAGTCGGAGTCTTGGCGCTTCAGACACGGAATTTCATTTTAACATAAAATAACAGTATTTACATGTGCCCATGTCCAAGTGTGGCGATTCCTCGTTGTGCCCATGTCCAAGTGTGGCGATTCCTCATTCTATCCATGTCCGTGCTACCTAGTTCTTAACATATATATATATTTAATACAAGCCGACCGCATGAACATCAAACTTATCCCAAATTTACCATATGATCATAAAGGATAATGAACCAAGATAATCTCCTATATCAGATGAACATTGCGAAGAAACTCTTCAAGCTCCGATTCCAGACGCAGGTTTGCGGCTATGGTTCCATCATCTTGTAGTGCATACTCGTCTTCCATCATAGTATACGGTTGAAGCTCTCCGATCAGCCCAACGTTCCGCTCAACGGACGCATCAGACATAGAAAGAGATAATGAAGGTGACTGAAGAGGCTCCTCATGCTGCTCGGTACTCACTGGATTTAATTGCTGCCTGCTAAAAAAAGTCTCTTCTGGTCCAGATAATTCAGACAAATTATCATTCAAATGAGGGTCCTGGTTTGTAATTGTACATAAAAAAGCATAGACAAATAAGTCATCACATGGAGGATATGGTTGGATCATGAGCCTAGATTCAGACATTCTTGTCTGTTCTATAGTATTATTTTTCCCATTGTAATCCTCCATTTTATGTTGAACATTTGTAGCTGAGGTATTACCAGATTTATGAACTTTTGGCAATAAATTTGATATTGTTTTTGTTTTGTTCCTCTCAAGTTTCCTTTTCTTAGTATTCCAGAAATTTTTTATTTCATTATCTGTTCTTCCAGGCAACTTGGCTGCAATGTCAGACCATCTAAATTCAAGAAAAAGAAAGAAAGTTCGTGAGTGGAGAGTTTGATAAGTCGGTCTTAATGAGGCTGCTATGGTTAAGTAAGATTTTGAGGAAGTGAAAAAGAAAAACAATTGCAGATATAGTAATTTCAACATGTAATTAGGATTGATGACGGGTTATATTTGTTACGGATTTACGGTTACTAACTGTAATCTTTACGAAACGTTATCATTATTTTATTCGTATATTTCGGTAACCAAACACTAGAGGTTCTACACAATTCAAATCAGAAATTGCTTATGTGGTAATGAAAATTTATGTGGTTATTCGACTTGTTTGTTTCCAATATCGTAAACAATTTTTGACCTAACAATTTTATATTATGTAAAATAAAGATCAATTATTAGATTTTCAATTAAATTGTGATTTACAAATGAATCTCCGCATTAGTTACCAAATTTGCCAATCATGTTGTATCAAATTTGAATGTTCCATCTCAACTAACTAAAATATAATAAACAAACATACATAATCTAGTGAGATTCATTTTTATGTTGTTGTTTTGCTTACAAACAAAATACGGGTCTGTCTTAGGTTAGTGGATATAAAGCAAATGCAAAAATACTTCTTCTTCAAGCACAAAAAATAATAATTCAAATTATAATATCCTGCTAATTTATTATCGAAGCACCACTTATTTTTATGCATTAAAACTAAACAGAAAACTAATTCAAATTATAATATCCTGCTAATTTACTAAGTTGGAAAGCTAAATCTATGAGATTGAGGAGAAGTTAATCATGGACTGTGTTTGTATACATATTGCTGACAGTATGGACATTTAATGTGATCAATATATAATTTAAACCCTAATTCCAATTAACTCTCATAGTATGTTCTTCAAGTGCATGTAATTGATCACTTTCAAAGTATAACTATGATCATGTCTAAACATGAATTGATTAATGCATGTAATTGATCACTTTCAAAGTATAATTATGATCATGTCTAAACATGAATTGACTATTAAGAAATTAATATCTGTGAGAGATTAGAGTAAGAAATTAATACCTATTTCCTAACATTTCATGCAGTTTGATTATGGTTTCTTCTTCTTCCTCAGAGAAGTTGCCATGCCTTATATCTGGTTTCAGGTAATTAACCCATCTAAGCCTGCAACTCTTCCCTGACCTAGCCAAACCTGCACAAAAATCATCCATAATTAATCATAAATTTTATATTTTAACTGTATAAACTTATATTTTAGCTAATAATTTCTTACATACCAGCAGCTTTGGCCATCTCATTCCAATTCCAAATCCGATATCTTTTAATGTAAGAAATCAGCTTGTGATCTTCTTCAGGACTCCATGTTCCTCTCCTCACAGAAATTTGGTCAGACCATGAAGATGAAGCTCTCCTCATTGTTATCTTCTAATTTCTTAGAAGTTAGATCGATCTTACAAGTTTTCAACCATGAGACACTTTTTTCCTAAGGGGTTGTCTTTTTTATTTATAAAGACACACGAGTGCATGAACGTTCGGGATTATTTCTAGAGTAAATTACTTTTAAACCCCTCACATTTGTCATAATTCACATTTTGATCCTTCTTATTTAAAAATCAAACGATTTGATCCCTCATTTTTTATTCTATCAACAAATTAATCTCTCTTTCTATTTTTGGTGTTAGTCAACCAAGTCAAAGGGTTTAAGGTAAACTAATTTCAAATTTGGAGGATGAAATCGTAAACAATAATAAAAATGGGGACCATATCATTTTTAATTTTTTTTTTTATCCTTTGACTAGGTTAACTAACAAGAACAATGGACAAAGGGCCAAATCATTAACGGAAATAAAAATGAGAAACCAAATCGTTTGATTTTTAAATACGAAAGACTAAAATGTGAATTATAATATATGTGGGAGTTTCAAAGTAATTTACTCTTATTTTTATACTAATTACATATTCTTGGATAATTAATCTTGAGAGTATCTAAACTTTCGTTTCATTTTATTTTGATTGTCAAACATTATTTTATTTTTTTAATGATTGAACTCTAATTTTATTTCATCAAGAAGGATTTTCGATCACCAAAATAAAAAAAAATGAAATAAATCAAAACTTGAATCCTTCTTGGTGAAATAAAAGTAAAATTTTGTAAAATAAATAAATTTAAAGTTTAATCAATAAATTGAAATAAAATATAAATTTGAATACTCTTAAATTTAATTACCCGCATATTTTCTTGGAGCCAGGGTGAGCAATTTTTTCGTTAAATTGAATTAATTAATGGCTAAATTTGTTTAATTAAAATTTAGTTAGTTCAGTTAATTTAACGAGGTTAAGATTTTAATATTTATGATTAGCTGAATATTTTATATTTTTATTTATTTCTGCTGACATTTATCGGTTTAACCAAATTTTTAAAATTAATGAGTTAATCGACTCGGTTAAATCAATTTTGGCTAAGTTGGTTAACTCTTAACTGAACCGACCATTTGCTATTATTCAATAAGAAACCTCCGATCCAATCAATATTTACCTAAGGTAGTATATATGTTTAAAAGTCAAATAATTTCACACTATTGTTAGGTTATCTGAATAAACCAAATTGAATAAGGAGTTTTAATTTCAAAGAAGAATATATATAATATGTTTAAAAGTCAAATAATTTCACACTATTGTTTGGTTATATGACTAAACCAAATTGAATAAGAGTGTAAATTTCAAAGAAAAAACACAGTACCAGCTAGCCCTAGATTTTTAGTACTTCAAGCCCCAATAATTATTATTTATAGAGAAACCTCATTTCTAGGTTTTTAAACTATATATGTTTTATTTATCTGGTTCTTAAACTATTTTTTATCCTTATCTGATTTCTTATTAGCAAAAAATTATTTTCCAGTCCCTGGCTGACAGAAACAACATCGTTTAGGATAAAAATTTGCATTTTCAAAAATAACAAAATAACGTCGTTTTTATTATTCGGGAATTTAAAAATGTATTTTCGCTTAGTTTAATGACCAGATAAGAATAAAAAATAGTTTAAAGATCAGATAAATAAAGCATGTATAGTTTAAGGACCTGAAAATAAATTATTCCTTATTTATATATGTGTGGTGTTGAAAATCTGTTAGTAAATATATTTATTGGTTCAGTCCACCAAATGTCAATTGGTTTAATTTGATTCATGTAGCAAAGATGTAAAATTAAGGAGATGAAAATCAATTCCTTTCGAAAAAATTAAAGATGAAGTTTCATAGAATTTATTCTTATAATTATGGCTTAATGGCAAACAAAACCCAAATCTTTACGACTTGTTGCAATTATATCCAAACCTTTTAATTTTTGCAATAATATCCAAATTGTATTATTTTGTTGCAATAATATCCAAATTGCACTTTTTATGTGATTTTTTTTGAGTTTTTTGCCATTTTTGGAGACTTTTACTATATTATTATACACCAAAAAATAATAATAGCCTAATATCTTAATTGAAAACAACAAGTTTAGCCATCAATTTGACTATTATTGCTACAAATAATGCTATTTGGATATTATTGCAACAAAAAAATGCAATTTGGATATTATTGCAAAAATTAAAAGGTTTGGATATAATTGCAACAAGTTGTAAAGGTTTGGGTTTTTTCTATCATTAGGCCTATAATTATATACTACAGGCAAGCACTCGGCCATTTTAGCTAGCTAGGGAATTTTTTACACTCATTGATTTCTAACATCTTATTGAATTGGATATATCCAGCTTATATATGATGCCACCCGACATGAATTGCGTTAGTTATATATCATTGTTTTTTGGGTTAATTTCTAAAAAAATCACGAACTTTTTACACGAAGTTTCATTTTAATCATGACCTTTAAAAGTTGTCATTTAGAGGCACGAACTTTCATTTTATTTCAAATCTATCATTTCAGTGTATTTTTGTTGACTAAATTCTTAAATAAACCATTAATGAAAGACCCAAATTATAAATCGACATTAAATCTTATTATCTTTTAGTTAAAGTATATAGGATTAAGAATTTTTTGTTCGATAAAATACATCGGATTTTACTTTGGCGATAGATTTGAAACAAAATGAAAGTTCGTGCCTTTAAATGACAACTTTTAAAGTTCATGGTTAAAATGAAACTTCGTGTAAAGTTCGTGATTTTTTTAGGAATTAACCCTTATTTTTTAGGGTTCTATGTCAAAAACTATAGTTAGGGACGAAGTCGGGATTTATTTTTAGAGGGGTAAAAAATGAAGAATTTAAATAGTTGGAGGTATATAAAAATTTAAAAAAAAAACTTAAAGGATCAAAAAATTTAAAAAAAAAATTCAAGGATGAAAAAGTAAAAATTAAAAATTTTGAGGGGCTAACCCCACTAACACCCCCCCCCCCCCCCCCCCCCCCCCCCTCTCTTCCCCCTTTGCGTCTCTTTCCATGACTGTAGTGTAATCAATTTTAAAGAAGTCATTTAGTAATATTGCATTAATTAACGACTCTTTTAAATTGATTTTTATTCATAGATATAGAATATACGAGAGATAACGCTTTTAAACTTTTGATATTTAGATTAATTCTTATTCAATTTGGATAAGTCTCTGGCGAGCATATTAATACCACACATTTGAACCAAATTGGTCAACTGTGTATATAAGTATAGTTTGAACCTTCGGTTTCACTTAATCCAAAAGAGTATCTTATCAACTCACATGTTATAAAAATTTATAAATTGATTTTCCGATAAATTAGAGAAGATATTCATACAGTGAAGTATGTATCTTAATTAAACACAATTAGATTTGGAATAAACAAATTGCAAATATATATATATATTGTATATAACTAAGAATTGGTAAAGATTCTTTGAAAAATCTTAAAACGTCAGTATCATAAAGAAAGAGAAAGAGAACAATTTAGACCAAATTCAAAGTCTATTTATTAAATTGTTATAATCCATTCTAGAAGTAGAAATGCTCTTAAACACGGGTATTCAGAAGTTAGTGCACTTTATATTTTAACTGTAATATATTATTTCTTTGGACCAATATAAAGAAGTATGGAATTTTCTTTATCTTAAAGCCAATGAATTTGGGATCAGGTAGGAGTGTGCAAAAAACGGACCCAGATGAAAAATTCAAACCAAATCAAAATTTATTGTTTAATTTGGTTTTTCTGTGAAAACAGTATGGTTCAGTTTGTATTTAAATTAAAAATTAATGTTCGGTTTTGGTTGGGTCTAAATTGATCAAATAAATCAATGATTCAAGTTAATGAATTTTTGAATTTAACTGTTCATGTTCTTGGTAAGTATTTGAAGAAGTTTATTTGACAGCGTATTTGAAATTGTTGATACATAAATTAATAAATTTAAATAGTATACAAATATGCTAATAAATATTTTATAAATTTATTAGAGATTAATTATTTAATGTTTGAATCAATTTTAAGATAAAAAATTAGTTTTAATCAAACCAAACCGAACTTTTTGATTCGATTTTGGTTTGAGTCTTTGTGCTCCGAATTAAAAATTTAGTTTGATTTGATTTTAAAATTTTCCAAATTTTAGTTGATAGTATGCTCGATTCTTAATCGAACAGAACCGACCAAAGCTTATGCCTAGTGCCATGAATATATTTGGGTCATCAAAATGACAAACAGTGAGAAAATTTAGAAAGCTTCCGGATAATACTAACATTAAAATAAGGGGCGATGACAAAAATATCTAAAATTTTAAAAATATTTACAAAAGTACCAGTAAACTTTTTTTATTTACAAAAATACGACTGATTTAAAATTAATTACAAAAGTACCAAAAAATGAAAATTAATTACAAAAGTACGATTTGTATAATGTCGGTATAATTATGGTATAATTTTGGAATACTAACACTATAAATCAGATAATTTAAAAATAATATTTGATTTATTATTGGTATAATTTCAGTATATTTTCGGTATATCGATTATAAATTTTTATATATTTTTTCTAGTTGATAACATGTATATTTTTTTTTATATGTACTTTTCACTATAGTTGATAATGAACTAGAGAATTTGTATATTGTTGGTATAATTTTAGTATATTGTTAGGTTAATATTTAGTATGCGATGTGGTGTAATGTTGATGTAATAATAAAATTTCAGTATATTTTGATGTGTACACTTTTGTTATACTGTTGGTATAATTTTTTATTAATTTAATTTTTAGTATACGATTTGATGTAATTTTGGTAAATTTCTATTTAATATTAATAAAATCTCAGTATGTATAATTTTGGTATAGTGTTGATATAATGTTAGTTTATTAGTATACTGACATTATACCCACAGTATACACCCTATGTTTGATATTATTTTTTATTTTTTTTTACTTTTGTAAATATTATTAATATTTTTGTAAATGAAAAAAGTCAGCATATAGTTTTGTAATTATTTTTTTTTTTTTTTTGATAAATGGTGTAATTTCCTCTTAAAATAAAAAGTATATTTTATTGTAATTGTTAAAGATTTGCTGGATACTTTCAACAAATTAAAGTGGAAACCAACCTGGTGGAAAATAACAAGTAAATGACAAAATGTAAATATCATGCATCACTTGTTCATATTTATGAACTATTCACTTCTTAATGCCCTTAATGAAGACTTATCACTTGAATTGTATAGATATCACTCAGCGATGGAAACAGTAGGGGATCCAGGAATTCATTTCAGCCCGGCTAAATAACACATAATAAATAAATTCATTTGTATGCATTTAATAAGCATCAGTCCCGTTTCATTTGTTCAGTTTTAAAACAGAACAGATGAAACTTTAAGGGGCCAAAACGGCGTCGTTTTGGCCTCTATTTTATTAAAAAAATATGAGAGCAAAACGACGTCGTTTTGGCCTTTTCAATTAAAAAAAATTGCAGAAGGCAAACAACCTTCTTTTTCTTCATCCGTTCAGAAGACCAGCGCCGGTCCTCTAAACTTCTGATGGTAGCCCGTGCTCGAGCCTACCCGAGCCCAAGGCTAGATCCGCCCCTGGATGGAACTATGTATACGGTAGGCTAGACTTTAATCCGGACTATCGCTAATTTTTTTTTTAAAGAGAGAATTTATAGTAAAATTATAGTTATAAGGAGTTTAAATTCAAACTACCAGCATTATTTAATCTGGACTGAAAAGAAATTATTACAGTTCCGCTACTAATATCACTTGTTCATATTTATATTCTTTTATACTTAATTGACATTGGGAGTTTTTAATGAATCTTTAACTTATGCTTTCGAAAAACTCTGCCGCAAGTTCAAAGAGTTGTTTATAATTTTTTAAATCTTCAACCGTTTTTGGAGTTTTTTTTTTATGTTAAGAGTCTTTTTGCCCATGTCTGATAGTTGTTTTAATGTTATTACAATTTAGATAAAATTGCTCCAAGTAAAATATACTATTATTTTTATAAATTATTTTTAAATGGTATAATAATTTATAAATTATATAAAATTATCTTTATTTATATTAGAGCAGCTATATCTATTTCAACTTAATTATAAGTTTATCAAAAAAATTTATAAAATAATTTTAAATTAAATACTGTTTTTTATTGAAAAATAATTTTAAAATATAATATAACTTATTTATAGTATAAAAAATCTAAATATTAAGGTCTACAACACTTTCAAATGTCACTTCTTCCCGTCACACCCGTCAATAGAAAAAAAATAAAAATATTTTTTAAAAGTCACTTAATATTCAACATCAACAACTAATCAAATCTCACCAACATTCCTTATCTATAAGCTATCACTATCCGCTATAAGCAGGATTATTTTTTATTTATAGATCCGATTAATAAAATGTTAAGTAATTCTACTAATTTCAATTTTTGAAATAACATTTAATTAGTTTGGACTTGTCCAAAAAATAAAAATTAACTGAATCTACACAATAATTTTTCCTTTAGTTTACTTGCTTAATGGATTTGATCGATAATCTTCAAAAGCATTAAAGAAGAAAAGGCAGCATGCTAGTCAAAGGTCAATTACTAACTTCCTCATGATTAGAGAAAAACTCTATTAAATGTAGCACAAATGTACTAAATTAATTAATTAGTGGTTTTAACTTTCAAGTAGTCAATTACTAACTTTTAAACCTTTTTCGGCTGTATACAATTACATTCCACATACTTGGAAATTAGAAGGCAACTGTGGACTTGATATTGCAAGGAACACATACGTACCTTAATTTCTTTCGAAAAAAATATAAATTATACGTTCTTCGTTGAATATTGCAATTGGGGAAATTATCATATAATTATCTGAAACTGCACTTTCTGTGATCATTTAATATATTTGTTGTTCCTTAAAAGAGAAATTATTGCTTAAATAAGGTTTCGGGTTCAGGTCTTGTGAATGCAGAAAATCTCCACTGGGACTCACTCACCATGTCAGGTGCGCGACGCGGGTCGGATCCGGATTAGTCAGAGCAAAATTTGGAAAACCGAATGGGCTTACCAACAAAAAAATTATAGTTGAACAAAAAATGAAGATAGGTCGATTAAAATGGTTAATATGGTTCAATTTGGTTTAAAATTTATAAACATATCCTTTTTATGGTTCTAATTTGGTTTTAAGACTTAGTTCACTGAATTGAACTGAAAAACCTAACATCCGTACAAAGACGGACACAGGTTAGGTACAAGGAAAGCACCAAGTCCCTTGAAAATAAAAAACATACTATTCATTATAAAATAAAAAATATAGATTAATTTAATTAAAATTGAACTTTTTTATCTTAATTGAACATCATCTAATTTATATAATCTTTATAAGTTTATTGGTTAATTTAATTAATTATTTTTCTTCAATAGTTATACTAATTTGAGCTTGATCTTGATTGTTGTGATTTGAGAATCTAAATCATCTTCGAGTCATAAAGTATAACTTTTATACTGTTTATTTTTCATTTTTTTCATTTTCTTTTTTTCATTCATTTATTTTTTTCTATAAATTCAAACAATATCAATAGAAGCAACAACAATTTAAAAGATGAAAAATTAAAAGACAACGTTGTATGATATATTTATATTCATTTATTAATCTCAAAAAATAAAAAATAACTATTTTTTATTTTTTTTATTTAGAAGTGTACTATATATTGTATTTTTTTTAATTTGGACTCACCTAAAAAATAAAGTATATGTACATCATTGCTTACATACATGTCGTTTAAATCTTATTAACTTTATTTTAATGACTATGGATTGAAAATTTTTGCTATTTGTTTTTAAATTTTTTAATAAAGGGTGAATTGACTGCATTAAATTGAACAAAAATTTCAATTAACTGAACTAACATAACCATAAACGGACTAGTGAAGTTTTGATTTTAAATTTTATGGGGATGATTTAGTTCCGTTTTAGTTATTTGTAAACTGAACTGAACCGTACTCACTTCTAGTTAGGATCGTCTTGATCAATTAAAAAGTTAAAAAACTTCACCCAAAAGAAATAGAAGGGATAGTTGATCCTAGAGATATTCACAATGTCGTATTTTTTACTTTAATGATCAACTTTTGATTCGTTTCAGTTTATTTAGCAAATTTTATTTTATTTTAAATTTAATTACTAAACTTTACTTTTACTTTCATACAAATCTTTTTTAAAAAATGCATACGTGACAACCGAATTTTATTAATTTTTTGCTAAAAACTTCATATGTATGCGTAATATAACTAAAAAAATCATATTTTTTTGCTAAAAACTTCATATGTATGCGTAATATAACTAAAAAAATCATATTTTTTTGCTAATAACTTCAAAGGTCCTCATGATCAGAGAAAAATTCTATTAAATGTAGCACAAATGTACTAAATTGATTAATGAGTGGTTTAATTTTCAAGTAGTCAATTACCATCCTTTAAACCTTTTTCGGCTATATACAATTGCATTCCACATATGCTTGGAAATTAGAAGGCAACTGTGGATTTGATATTGCAAGAAAAACATACCACCTTAATTTCTTTCTTGAATTTCTATTAGTAAAATATAAATTATACGTTCTTTGTTGAATATTGCAGTTGGGGAAATTATCATATAATTATCTGAAACTGCACTTTCTATGATCAATTAATAGAATATATTTGTTGTTCTTTAATTACAAAAATTATAGTTAGAATAAAAAGGTGAGCAAAAACTAAAGTAAACCGAACCAAAAATGATGAGAATGGATTGATTAAAGTGGTTAATATAGTCCGATTTAGTTTAAAATTTATAAACAAAATTCTTTTTATGGTTCTTATTTGGTTTTAAGACTTAGTTCACTGAATCGAACCAGAAAATCAAACATCCATACAAAGACGGACACAGGTTAGGTACAAGGACAGCACTTAGCCCCTTGAAAATAAAAAACATAGCATGAGAAATGTTAAAATAGTTATTCTCTCTAATAAATTAGCATAAAATTATTCATCGAAAAAAAATTAGCATAAAATTAACATAGTCAATTGTAGGAATCAACATATTCATAAAAAAAATATTTATTTTTTAAATTAGAGTTCTCCCAAATTCACTTGATCAACTTTAGAGGTAATATTAATGAATCTGTATTATTTATTATAAAATAGAAAATATAAATTAGTTTAACTTAAATTGAACTTTTTTAATCTAACCATTCATTTTATTATAAATACTGCAGATTAATTAAACATAATCTAATTTGTATATCCTTATAAGTTTATTGGTTAATGACAATTAATTTTTTTCTTCAACAGTTACAATAGTTTGAGCTTGATCTCGATTGTTGTGACTTAAAAACAATTTTTTTATTTGATTCATTTAATTTTTTTTTTCAGTTTTTTTTTCTATAAATTCAAACAATATCAATAGAAGCAACAAAATGTTATTAATCATTAAATTTATAAAAAATTATTAACTTTATTTTAATGATTATGGATTGAAATGTGTTATTTTTTTATTTTTTTTATAAAAGGTGAACTGACCGAATCAACTAAACTGAACAAAAATTTCAGCCGAACCATCATAACCATAAACCGGACTAGAGAAGTTTTGATTTTAAGTTTTATGGGGGTGGTTTAGTTCCATTTTAGTTATTTGTAAACTGAAATAAACCGTATTCACTTTTAGTTAGAATCATCATGATCAATTAAAAAGTTAAAAAATCTTTATCCAAAAGAAATAAAAATTAATTACATATAAATCCATGACCCTTACACCAAGTTTTAAAAATAACATGACATTTAAACGTGTCAATTATAGACACCACCTTTCATTTCTTTTCAATTTCATCATGGGCACATTTTCGGTGAAATTATGCTGACTTGGACACCCTATACGTCTGCCATGTGTCATGCCATGTCAATAAAAATGTCACTAAAAATCGCGTATGTTATTTTTTTTAAATGAAAGATGGTGTGTGTGATTGTCACGTTTTAAAGGTCGTGTTATTTTTGAAATTTGGTGCAAAGGTCATAATTTTATATGTAGTTAATCCAAGTAATAAAAAGGGATATTGATCCTAGAGACATCCAAATTGCCGTATTTTTTGCATTTTGATGATCAACTTTTGATTCGTTTCAGTTTATTTGGCAAATTTTATTTTATTTTTAATTTAGTTATTAAATTTTTCTTTTACTTTAATACAATTTTTTTTTAAAAATACATACATGACAACCAAATTTTATTTCTTTTGCTAAAAACTTCATATGTATGCATAATACAGTTAAAAGAACTCGTTGAATTAAAATTATGTATAAGTGAAAAGTTTTTATAAAAGTACAAATTTTGGCTGCCAAGTGAACATTTTAGCCGTAAACTTCCGTTAAAATAAAATTTAAAATTTAATAATCAATATAAAACGGATTAAAATTTGGTCGTCAAAATATAATAAAGTGATAGTTTGATTACTTTCAGTATCAGTTGTTCGGATTAAGAGAATAAGAAACTTCCTCCTACCCTCTACGCATTTTTGATTTTTTCTTTATTTCTTATATGTTGATTACTGGTATATGTATTTGTGGATACCAAGGGAGATTTACTTATTTTAAATAATGGCGTTCATTAAAGTTGTTATGGAGAATTTTAACACAATTCTGCATAGAGCAAATCAATTTCAATCCAACTTCATATATATATATATATATATATATATATATATATATATATATATATATATATATATATATATATATATATATATATATATGTATATATATATATATATGGTGATGGGGACTCACTCTACTGAGCCGAAACTCAATATCATTGTCAAATCTCGGGATGTGAACCGCCCGCAAGCCCACATACCTGATAATTCCGGGCTATAATGGCCAGCATACATATATTTTATTTTACAGTTTTGGCATTTTTATTCAGGTATATAGAACTTTACTATTTACGTATATATTGAGATTTGTAATTTATAAATTATTTGTTTAATCCATTAATATTACAAAAATATTTTTTAACAATAACAAAATATAAAAATGTTATAATTTTATAGTTTATTTTTTTATTAATTATGTTTTTTAAATGATTAATGATAGAATTAAATAATTAAGTAAATAATAAAAATATGTTATATTCATATTTTTTTATTATTTATATTATATTTTCTCATATAATGTTTTTTAGTATGCATGTTTATTTAAGATGTAATTTTTTATTTATATATTAATTTTTTAAAAATATTTGTTTGATTGTATAATACATATTTATTTAATTATTTTAATAAAAACCAGTAATTGTTTTAAACTTTTAAATGAATATATAGACAAAATTAGGTTAAGTTGTTAGGATAAGTAGTGTAGTATTAATAATAGCAGTATAAAAAATAAAATGAGAATATCAAATTAGATTTTTCTTTTAATTATTGAAGAGAGGGGAACGCTCCAATGATAAAAAAAATTCATTTAAAAATTTACATGAAAATCATAAATGATTTATTTAGGGACCTGTTACATGATTTATCATTTATATGATTTATTATTGGTAATGTCATGGGAGATTCATTTACATGATTTATTTAGAAAAAGATTAAAATTAGATGGTGGTATAGTTGTGAGACTCACATGAAAATCATAAAAATATTCATGTTGATCTAACATAGAACGAGATGCTTGTGCAATGCGCAATAATTCGTAGATCGCCTTGCTGTATTTCTCCCGTGGTTAATCCAAATTGCATTATTTATATTCAGCCATAAAATCCAGCAAATCATATCTAGCAGCTCGCTATCTTCTCGATTTATTTGATTAAGACATTCGGCAATCCAGCTGTCACAACTCCCGTTCTTGTCACTAAAATATAGACAATGTTCATGGGCCGGGCCCACCAGATTTTTAATTTTTTTATACACGTCTAAATCCGAACTCAGGCTTTATATTTTCTATCCAACCTCGGCCTTAACACTATATTTTTACGGGTTCGTGCTGAATTTAAGCGAGCTTACATGAAAGATCTATAAAAATAAAAGGCCGAGCCCATCATAAAATAGTGGGTTTTTTTCGAATTTAGACTCGGGCCGAATTTGGGATAAAAGATTATTGTCAAAGCCTGACCCTAAAGACCGGGCCTGGACGTGTACCCAAATTCATGAGCATGTCTAGTAAAATAAGACCAACCTAAAACCGTCCAGTGAGCTTGATCTATAGAATACTCACCGAGGATGTGCAACATTGATTCTATACCTATGTTACATATCATGCACATCATGTTTACTCTGTTAATGTTAGAGTTATATTTATTCCACTTTGATAACGTTAGAATTATATTTATTCTATTTTGGTAGCATTAGGGTCATTTTTTAAATTCGGAAAATATTAGGGCAACGGCTAATTGTATGCCACATCAGCCGAGTTAATGTTCAAACACGCTACCATTAGACGGATGGTATATTTGTTCCACTTTAGTAACGTTAGGTCATTTTTTAGTCTCGAAAAATATTAAAAGGCCAGGTGAGCCAAAGAATAAACATTAGGGCCATTTTTGTACCTTAACCCTAAAAAAAATCGGTTTTAGTAAATATTTTATTATTTTTATTATCAAACGGAATGGACACTCGGATTATGAGAGCTCAAAGCCTTTTCCCATTTTGGAAAAAAGTAAAAAAATCTGATAAACCCTAACCAGCAATTAAAGTGTTCTCTGCAAACATCACTTCCAAAAGCTTAAAATCAAATCTCAAGCAATGGGCAAGCTAAGGTATTTTTTTTAATTCTTCATTCTTTAATCTTACAACAACAAAAAAAAATTATTGAATGTATTTTACGATTTCTTATTTGGTTTCAATTTATGGCTGTAGGCAAGAATCTTTAACGAAATCAGAACGAAAATTGGATAAGAAGGTTCAATTTTATAGCAGTTAAGTTTGTTTGTGTTCTTTTTTAATTGGGTTTAGGGAAGTAGTAATTTTTGGGTTTGCCTAATTAAAATTTTGATTTTCTTTACTACAGAGATTAAGGATACATTTGCAAGTTTAAATGCCAAAAAGTCTATTACTAAGGTACAATTCTTGTTTTATTACTTTTTAATCTTATTTGTCTTTAATTCAAGTTACATTGAGATATTATTAGTGTCCAAAAGTAAACATAATTTATGATTTATTGTTAATTCAGAACATTCTAGGGTATGAAGCTTGGCGAGTTCTAGTATTATCTCGAGTTAGAATTTTCTTTAGTTTTTGAGTTTAAAGGTTGTGCCGTGATCTAGGTAGCACGAACACTTCATTCAATCTGTCCCGTTTCAGAAACATTTTGGACTCTTGACGTTTTAGACACAAACGTTGTTTCGCCATGTCTGTATCCAAGTGTCCTGTTTCTCCGTGTTCGTATCCGTGCTATCTAGGCCCTTTGAACTATAAACCACCATTTTATAGTTCAAACTATAGTATTTTTGTTTAGAAGAAGATGATAACAAAGCTGTTCATAAGTTGAGATGCAAATTTGCTAACTTTAAATTTAACTGTTAAAATTTGTATCTTTTTAGTGTTATCTAGTTAATTAGTTAGAAAAATGAATGGTGGGATCAAATTTTAGATAATGACATAAATTGAATTACATCAAAGTTTAGCTTCTTATGTTTATGGATAATCATTGCTGAATTTAGATTCTTTCTTTCTTGCTAATAAACATAGTATTAGTATCAGACAAAATAAATTTTGAAGCATGTGAAGTTATCTGTCTTTCTGAAAATGATCTTCCCTCTGTTACTTTATAAACAGATTGTACTGATATATACACATATAATCTCCCCACTTATCTAATTCACTCGTCATTGATTGATCTCGTTTTCAATTTTGTCAATTGGGATTCAAGATTCATCACAAGTTATTGGATGGAATCTAAAATGGTTGTAGCTTTTTCTTTTGTCTTTTGTGTATTTTGAGACTTTTAATAGTCAATAAAACTTCGTTTCTTTAGCTTAATATTTTATTTCAGAGAAATTTTATGTTTCTTTCGTGTGCTTGTTGTAGAGATTGAGAAATGAGAATGTTTTTTCATTTTTGCATTTGGCTGTATTTTCGTTAATTGATTTTTAAATTAGTTCTTAAACCTTTTTCTTTTTTTGATTCTGAATAGTATTTTGGATTCTGGTTTTCAGTTTGCATGAGATGCAACCAAAGTTTTCGAATTGAACGACATTGAAATACCACTTGTGGTTTTAGTCAACCTTTTCTGTTTTGTAAACCTGTCGGAACTAGGAAACTTGAAATAACACCATTCGCCGTATCCGTGAACAAGTGTCCCGTTTTTCGTATCTGTGTCCGTGCTACATAGGCTGCCTAAGTTATTGTATATTTTAGTACTTATTGGACCTGACATCACTATGTTAAACTATAGGATTGGAAATTTGCAAACGGAGCTTCTGGTTTTGACTGCTGTTTTCACTTTAGCTGTTGTTTGGTTGGTGTATCTTCATTCTTCAGGCCATTAACCAAACTTAGTAATCAATAAATTATGCTGATTATTCCGGAAGTAGGTATTACCGAATAAAAGTGGAAGAATAAATAAGAATAGATATTAAAAGTGGAAGAATAGATAAGAGTAAGAGTAGTATAAGAAAAATCCATCTATATTTTTTATGTTTCTTGACTTGTTATTTTTAGTTGTTCACTTTAGCCTTTTGGACATTTCGAGGGTATGGTGCGGAGTATTTTTGAGTCATCCAAGGTGGAATTTTCTTTTATTTTGGAAGTTTGAAGCCATGAACTTCTAATATATACTTAAGCATGATTTGATGGTTTTAATATAGTTGACATCTTTGGCAGTCCTTTTTCCTTGTAAGTAAACTATTCCTTTTATTGCAGAAAACGAAACTTCGAAGCCGACAGAAGAAACTGAAAGCATATGATCTTTCTACACTTAGTGAGTTCCTTCCAGATTTCAAATCTCCACAGCAATCAACTCCTGCAGCTGAGTTTAAACTGAACTGTAAATCCAGAAAAAAACTATTGTATGTGCTTCAGTTTGTTCTTTTCATCTTGCTACGATTATTTATTCCTGACTTGGAAATTCTTTGAGTTGAATATTCATCAAGTAATTGGTTTCTTATCAGATTGAAAGAAGGGAAACAATTAAATATTGTTGTTGATCATCCTGCTTTCAAGTCGGATCCTTTCGAAGCCATCTACCAACACTTGCAGAGTACACAACCTGTCGTCGAGGAGAAAGCTAAGAAAAAGCCTAATAAAAATGGATCAAAGAAAGTGAAGAGGAAAAAATCTAATGTACCAAGTAAATCTTCCATGGAGTTTTGAAGTGGTACAATTTTTGCTCTCTTATGAGGTTATAGTATTATTTGCCTTTAAAATATGTTTGTGTAAGTTTTTCTTTTAAAAAAATTATTATCATTCTTGTTTTTCAAGAGTATACTGAAATCTTTGGTGTTGTTTCAGTACTCGAATGTGTTTTTTTTTGTAAATCACAAATTCTTAGCATCGAATTGTATTAATCAATATTTATTACTTTTTAATATGTTTTAATCTTAGCAAAGTAAATTTATGTGATCTATGCGGAGTTCCTCAAGTGAGCAACAAAAAGAAGTTAATTATTGAAAATTGTCATTTTGTTTATAGCCAAACTTTCGAAATCATTAAATTTAGCTCATTTTTTAATATTAATTGTAGGTATTTGTTTCAAGTGGACTGAAAAATTCAAAAATGGCCTTCATGTTTGAATTTTTTTTTATATTAAAAATGCAAATTAGAACAATATTAAGCAAATAAAGGGTACATATTTAATTATTTTTGTCATTGGTGTTAAATTTTTGACATCGAGGCTTTGATCTTTGATAGCATTATCTTTCTTGCATTCATCCCTATTTAATATTAACAGTTTTATTTACATGTACTCAAAAATGAAATCGTCATGAAAATGTTGAGAGATTTATTTACATGACTTCTTGTTATATACATCAATATAAATATGAGATAAATTTTGTAATAAGTCTTTTAAAATAAAAACTAAGATATTAGAGTTAATTAATTTTCATCATATAATTAAGGAATGTAAAGATGACTGTTTAACGGAAATATTTTGAAATGTCAAATATTATTATTTGGATCCATCTATCATTACTTACAGAAGACAAAACTTGTTATTAATGAGCGATCTAATAAAATTTAAAATATAGATGGATCGAAGAGAGTGAAAAAAACAAAGACTTAAGTGGTAATATGCCCCCTCAACTTGTAAGCAATGTGCAATTAAAACATAAATTAACTTTGTGGGCAAACTAGTATACGAACTTGGTGATTATGGGCAATTTGCCCCATTTTGTCAATTTGCCCCTTTAATTTGTAAGTTAATTGTATTTTAAATTGGCAATTTGCCCCCTTAACTTGTAAGTTAATTTGCCGAAATGGGCTAATTGCCTATAATCATCAAGTTCGTGTATTGATTTGCCAACAAAGTTAATTTATGTGTTAATTGCTCATTGCTTACAAGTTTAAGGGGTAAATTGCTACTTAAACCAAAAAAAAAAAACAAATTATTGCATCATGAGACATTAAATATAGAGTTTTAAAGTGATACAATTAATATATTTTTCCTTGTTTGAGGTTATAGCTTTGTTTGACATTAAATTATTTTCATAAATATATACTGAAATTGTGGTGTTGCTAGTCCTCGTGTATCCTTTTCTTTGAATAAATACACTAAAATTTAGTGTTGTTGAGCTAACGTAGCTAGTACTCATGAGTGTTTTCAATAATCTCAAAAAATTTAGCTTATAAACCACTTTTTAATATTTATCTTTTAGATCTACAATGTAAGACTTTAACCATTTATGCAGAATTCTTCTTAGTATTCAAGTTAGTTGCTTCGATTAACCATGAAATAATATTATTTAAATAACAAGTTAGAAATCACTTGCGAGTGTGATTCACATATTTATCTCATTATTAAAAAAGAATTAAGTGACAATTTTTCCTTTCAAATTGTAAGTGATGGTTAATTAATGTAAATTTTAATTTTATGGTTAGCTTAGTTAGTTCTGAATTTATCTTGTTTTTTTTTATCAATTTACCCTATTTTTACAGTTTAGTCAGGTGTGAAACTGAAGTAAATTGATGAAAAAAAGACAAATTTAAAACTAAATTAACTATAAAATTAAAATATGTGCTAATTAATTATCACTTGCAAATTAAGAGAACAAATTGCTTTTAAAGTCATTATTAAAGCTTAAAATGTTGAGTTGCAACAATATTATAAATATATAACAATTGAATAAATAAAAGATAATTGCATTTACTATTAGAATTGATGTTGATAACAAGGGCAGAGTCAGGGGTCGAGCCCGGGTGACCGCCCCCTACACCGACCAGTAACCCCCCTAACAAGGGCTTTACTGCTGCCGCGGCTTTGTGAAGCAGCAGCTCTAACTGTGACTGGTTTAGTTCATGAGTGTTTTATCCTATGCAACCGTTGTTCTACGTCATTTTTACATCAAGCCAACAAGTATTTGTGATAGAAATTTTTTTAATTTTTTTTATCATTTAATTTTCCACACGACTAACACGCAATTGGTTTGTTGCATGAATGACATGGCACAATAATTGTATTGTATAATTATCCTTTTTTTTTGTTTCGCGAAACATATGTTCTTTCTTTTAGGGTTAATGCCTCTTGTTTGGCCCTTCATTTAAAAAATTAACAAAAAGATTAAATTGGCTCTTTATGTTATAAGAACTACAACGTCCGCAATTTCAATATTTTTTTAACCTAATATTTGCAAGATTCTTAAACTAACTTCCAAATTTTGTAACCTAACTCTTATTTTCTAAATTCTCCAATTATTTTTTAATTTTTAATTTTTAATTCAAAATTCTCAAATTATTCTTTATTTGTTTTAAATCAAATATTTTCATTTGAATTTTTTTATTTTATTTATACAAATTAAGTTTATTTATATAACTGTATAATAATTATATGAAATTCGGCTTTTAAGATCATTTGTAAATTACAAGCCATAAAAAGTGTTGAAATCGATAAATCTACAACAAATAATTTTTTTTAATTGTTATCATTTTATTTTATTATAGTAATTATTTCATTATATTAATATAAATTTCGCCCCTTAAAATCGATTCTGACTACGACACTGGTTAATAGCACTAAAAAAACTTTTAGGATCATGAAGATCTTGTGCATATTATTTTAATTCATCCCAACATATTATCAAATTTTATTTGCATGTACTTAAAAATGAAATTGTCATGACAATATTGAGATATTTATTTACATGACTTCATGTTTTATATATACATGAGACATATTTAGTATATAATCTATTGATAAAAAAATGAGATAAATTTAATAATAAATTTAATAATAAATTTAACTTTAAATTTTAGTAATAAATAATTTCATCTAAATATAAATTAAGATATTGGAGCTAATTAATTTTACCAAGATTGTTTGGACCTCATGGATTCTCTAGTTATTGAAAATGTTTTGGTAAAATTGGTTTGAAAAAGTATTAGAAATACCTAAGTTTGTGTGTTCAAGAACTATCTTGTGATCAGAATTTTTCTCTTTATTTCAACTTGTCTAGTGTGAAGAATAACTTTCCACATGTACTGCATTTGTAACTAGGAGGATTACTAAAAACATCTTTGGGTTTTGCCTTTTAATATTTCAGAGAAATTGAAAGTAATCAAAGAAAATAGATTCAAAAAGAACAAAAAATTAATTTCACTATTTATAACCCGACTTCAACCAAAATAAAAAATTTAACCTGGCTTTTTTGTAAATAGCTCATATATTTAGTCAAATTAAATTATTTCAATTTTTTATTTTTATTTTTTCAGTTATTAATTATCATACATAAATAAAGTTGTTAATTGTTTTTATAATTAAATTTTTTAAAGAAGATAAATTTGCACATTTTAATTTTGATTAAAAGATTCAAGAAATAGTAATTAGATTTTGTGTGCAATTAACAGTGTGAGCTAGGAGGAACTTCAAATCAAATTTTATTGTCCCTTGTGTATAGCTCTCAAGCTTGGTTGTAGGTCTCCATAGCAAACCATGGTTTTAAGATTAAGGTCGGAACCTCTCAGACCGAAAACTGGAGATCAATCCAATCAGATTGCATATGAAAAATGAATTTTCGGTTTAACCTCTTCAAATTGGAAAATACCGTTAAACCCCAGAAAACTGAAAAACCTGTTAACCTTTCAAACCGGTTTCTTCTTATATGATATATTGAGTAATATTATAAACTGTTATATAGAATATAAACTAGGTGATAGTTGAAATTTAGGGGGTAGCAATGGATCTATAGCTAGGATTATCTCAAAGATATTGTCTACTAACAGCCATGGCGTAGGGACATGAGGAAGTATGAGGCTTTGGCTAAATTTTATCCGGATTGTTGATCTTTTGGAAATTTTATCAATTTTTTGTATTTTCTTTTGACCTAATTATCTAAAAAACTTCAATCTTAAACTTTTTTTTCGTTTATACTATGACCTTGAAAAAAAGCCATTTGTACCTAATTTTGTGTTTTGATATTTCGTCCCTACTTAAAAGTACTAAAATTAGCTTTTTTCATTTGAAAAGGAGTTTAAAATAATCCTTCAATTAATATTTATATATAGTAATTAGACGTTGATGTTATTAATTGTATAAAAATACTTTCAACTCGTGTTCGACTGGAATTCTTTAAAATTTGGGGACGCGAAGAAAATGTCTTTTATTTGGAAAGGCATTAGAAAATTTTGCTGTAATGATGAGGTAGGATGGGGTGTGTTCATTGACAATGTGAAATTCAAAGTAGGTAGAGGCAATTCTGTCTCGCTTTGGCACGACAATTGGACGGGCATTGGTTTGGTTAATACCTTATTCCCCCGGTTATATAACCTTTCTAATCAGAAACAAGCTTCTATTGAGAACATTTGGTTAGGGAATTGGAGATGGCGCAGGAGACTTCGGGGCAATGAGTCGTTAATCTTCAATGATCTTCTTACTGTTTTTGGACAGCTTCAACGAACTCATGATAGAGAAGACGAAGTCAGGTGGAACAATAATTCTGGGATGTTTACAGCTGCTGATTTTTGCAATTTGATGAGTATTAATCCTTCGGGTTCAGGGACCTCTAATGCTTCTCACTCCCCTGGTTTTCGTCACTCACCTGCTACCGGTTTGAGTTGGGGTTCTGCAGTTATTGGTACATCGGCGGCGACGGTTAATATGCAGGTTTTAGCTGCCACAGCAGCTTGTCCGAACCTCACACGACCAGAAGCAGCTTCTGCGCAACCTCAGTCAGCTGCTGTTAACGTCTCTACTGCTGGTACCGTTCCTAATGCTTCAGATCAGTTGGCATCTGTTGGCACTGCTCAGCGCACTGTCAACATTTCTATCGCTGCTAACATGCATTCTATGATGGGTCTGGAGATACAGGAGGTCTGTAACCTATTCATGCACGTGTGGAACTCTAAAGCTCCTCCAAGGGTAAAATTGTTTATTTGGCTTGCTCTTCATGCTAGGATTCCTACCCTTGATTTTTTGGCGAAACATTTTATCATACCGGTCGATAATTCCTCTTGCTCTCTGTGTATGGTTCTGGAAACGCAAGTTCATATATTCATTCACTGCTGTTTTGCTCGAAGTATTTGGTGTTGTGTTTTGACGAAGTTAGATATTGTTTGGGTTGCTCCTTTTTCTTTTAAGGACTTTTTGTTTCAGTGGCAAAGCATCATCCCGATGTGTCGTTATGGGAGCCTTTGGCAGATTCTCGGGTATCTTCTACTTTGGGAAATTTGGAAAACAAGAAATAGAAGAGTTTTTGATAGCATGCATTCGGATATTGAGGATGTTATTTTTAACTGTTTTGTGCGGGCGGTATTCTTGTTTAAAAATTGTAATAGGAGCTTTCCCTATACGGGTTTGGATTTCTTTCGAAATCCGCGTTGTATTTTGATTTCGGATGTTTGATCGTTTGTCCTTTTGTTCTGTTGCTCTTTGCCTAAGCCTCTAGTGTACTTCTTTGTAAGTCACTTCTTGTGCGAAAGCTTAGAGTCTCGGTTCTTTGCCATTTCTCGTGGCTTTTTATAAAATTATTATTCATCAAAAAAAAGTATATCCTAATAATTAATTAACTTTTTTTAGAAATAAAATAAATATAAAAAAATCTTCCCGGAACCAACCGAGGAGCCGACTTTGCTCCTTCTCATCGGAGAAGGAGCAGCTGTGGAGAAGGGGCGAGCGTGAAGAAGGATCAGCTTGCTCCTTCTCCGCGGCCGCCGCTCCTTCTTCGATAAGAAGGAGAGGCGGCTCCGGGGAGAACTTTTTAAAATGAACAAAGGGTCAACGCGCCCCCTAAACTTGTGTCACGGGGTCATCTAACCCAATTTATACTTTTTTGAGCAATTAACCCCAAAACTCTTCATTTTCGGGTCAAGTAACCCATAATTGTATTTTTAAAACGCGTAAAATACAAATCGGAGGTGAGGGATGCAAAAAAGTAATTAGAATTGTTGCGATATAATTATCCTAAATCTGTTTTTTAAAATAAAAATATAAATTATGGGGTTATTTGACCCAAAAATGAAGAGTTTTGGGGTTAGTTGCTCAAAAAAGTATAAATTGGGCTAAATGACCCCGTGTCACAAGTTCAGGGGGTGGGTTGACCCTTTGTTCTTTTTAAAATTAATAAAAATTAAATTAAATTTATTGTTACTTTTAATTTTTTTTGAAGAAGATAGTATTTTTATATTATTAATAATATCAACGTTTAATTAGTATATAAATATAAATTGAAGGATTGTTTTAAAAAAAATTCAAATGAAAAAAGGTAATTTTGAAAATTCAAATGCCAAGAGATTGAAAGACCCATTTAAATTTTGCATTGCCATTGAGACACTTTTTATTTAGGTTAAAAAGTAATTTTTTTAGTTCTAAGGTATTTTTTTAGCCAGCAATTATATCAGCACAATTCATTCTTCATAGCAGGTAGTATATTGAAAACTCCATTGGTTCTATTCTCTAAACTTTCTATAATGAACATATGTATATTTATCACATGAAATCTGATAAGGAATCTGATTAGGCATTGGAGGATCGTTGGACACAACATCCAACGTCGATCATAATATCTTAAACACCTGTGTGTGCGAGAGTACCTTGTGAGATTTATACTCTTTGTTGCTATACATAGTGTTTTTCCGCTCAAAGTTTAATTTTTAATTGTTGTTTTGAGATTGTTTAGATCGCCCTGAATATTGAATTGATTTTTGAGTTATGTAGGAGTGCGTGCACTTGAGTATTTTCGGTGTTATTATCTCATGTGTGAGCATTTGACATCGTTATTTTTTGTTTTTCTTTTTATGTTGTATTCAAATGCATATTTTTGATTGATTCATTATTTAGGGGGGTGAAAGTGCTTTAATTTCTTATTCGCTGACTTGGTGTTGTGACTGGCATGTAGATTTTGTTCTGGATTTGCTCGAGGACAAGTAAAAGGTAAGTGTGAGAATATTTGATAGGAGTAGAGATACTCCTATTTCCGAGGGCTTTTTGGTAATGATTATCGTGTTTTAATGTTAAATTCGCATTTATTTTGGTCTTTATTTGTTATGCTCAAGTGTTGCAGGCTTATGCGTGGAATTAAGTGTTTTTGAGTGTAATAAAGCAAAAGCGAGCATTGGTGAAAGAAAGTGAAGCTTCAGAGCGGTTTCAAAGTGATCTCGGAGTGAAAATGATGTTGTCGCGTCGTGAGGAGTGTAGCATCGCGACAGTATGAAGAAAAGAAGCCCCAAGTTACAGCACGGAATGCACGACGTGGTCGCGAGGTTGTAGCGTCGTGCATTGATTTTTGAAAGGTGTTACGCCGCGACAGGGTTTGTCGCGTCGCGACTGAGTCGCGCCGCGACAGGGGGTGTCGCGTCGCGGCACCCCAGATATCTGCATATTGAATTCCTATTTTAGCCATACGAGTTTGCGAGTAAAAGACCAAAGTCCCGGGGCATGTCCGGTGCATTTTAAACATTACACAAACCTCGAAATCAGAGAATACCTAATGTTTGTATCAAGTATAAATAAACAAAGATTACATCTTGTAAAGGGTTTGACGAATTTACCGCTTTCTAGACATAAACCCTAGTTTCATAGATTTTAGTTTTCATCGCTTCGTTCTTGGATTAATTTCATTATTGTTTCTCCAATTATTATTAGTTTACATTCGAACAAGGTACGATTGATCTTAATTCTATATTCAGTATTGATTTTAATTACAGAATGATTTCTTCAATTATTTCTTTAAGTCTTTTTATTATTATGTCTAGCTAAACCCTTCATTGGGGATTATTAATTGGAATTATGTTTGTTTAATTGAATTGGATTTATGGGTTTTTGTTCTTGATGCGTTTTAATTATTGCGCCTAATACTTAGCCTAAACTGATCACTTAGCATATGCCATATGTTTTAGTTTTAGCTCGAGGGAGTAAAATTGGAATAGAACAACATAATTAAGAACGCAGGAGTGATTGTGCAAGAGTGAATTAACGAGTGCGTGTTCTTAGGATTTGCTTCATAATCATTTACTTAATTAATACTTAGGTAATCATTGTGCGAGAGTGAATAATTAACCTATTATCAGTTAGTTTTATGTTTTTGCCTGCAATTTCTCGAGAGCGAATTCTAGGTGCCTTTTATTAGTCTGACCTTTTGAGAACAATAAGAATCCATAACCCGAATCAAGTAAACAGTATAACGAAGATTAATAATCACTACTTTTCTCATTATTGTTAAAACATCATTTTAATTACAGTTTTAGTTTACTTTAACTAACAATTGTTAAATTCCATAGTTGTTAAAGCGCAAGGCGCACGTGAAGCGCAAAGGGTCCTATATAGCTGTAAGCGTAAGGCGCAAAAAAAGCGCACGCCCGAGTGAAATTCGGCGCATATATGTAAAAAAATTTAAAATATCTAATTTGTAGTTAAATAAATAAATATACCTTTACTAGTCAACTGATTTATATGATTTTTTATTTTCTATTTACTAATTTAATAGTTAAATAGTTAAATTTTATTTTATGAACTTAAATATATTTTTAATTTACATTTAAAAAGCCAAATTGACCCTTTTTATTAAAAAGAATAGTCATTTTGAAAAGTTAACCATTTGTGATAATTATAAGAACTCTTTTATGTGGAAATTAGGCCCAGCACCACAATAGGTCTAAATATTCTCACGCATACTACCATATTTATTTCATTGCAAAATCACTACGACGCAGATTCTTTCCTTGCAAAAATACAGTGCACTTTTAATTGCTTTCAATTTTGTGCTTTTGTTTTATAATTTTTACAGTTTATCAAATTGAAAAATATGTTTGTCCTTCTAATAATCGAGATTCATAATCGAGATTCTTGTCCTTCTTCAACGGCGGCGCTTCCTCCGTTGTTGTCGCAGCAGCTCCTCTTGTTGCTTCATGCGAAGAACAAATCTAGAGTTAGAGAGATTTCGGATGAAGACGACATTAGTCACCGGTGCTACCATTGCCAGCGCTCCATCTGCCGCCACTCTTTATATTTCTCGTCGATGGTTTTTTTATGTTGATTGGATTCAATTAGGGAGCCACATCGGTGGATGCACTCACTGTGTCTTCTTCTTCAACAAATAATCACATGTCATCGGAACGTCGTCGATGAACTTCTAGAGCATAAGGAAAAACGTATGCTTATAAGGAAAGTGGTGGAGACGGCGATCGGAGACAGAGGTGGTGCTGCTGGGCGCAATCGATATGGCGATAAGCAATCTGCAATCAAATAAAAATTCAATTAAAAAGGAGATTTCATCGCTGTAAAAAAACAGAAGAAAAAAATGAAATCTTGATAGCAGCCTCCACAGCGGCGCCGACGAGATCAACCGACGACATCTTAGCTCTAGTGTTCAATTCGAAGAAAACTTGGGCGTGTGCTTCTTGTTGAATTGATTGTTTTGTTTTAGGATTGTACAAATTGCTGGATGGCTTTGAGGATAAGTCAGAATCGTGCCTTAAACATCACTATCACAGTGGTATGTTCTTCTCTAATACTAATTAGTTTAAATGTTATTGTGCCTTAAACAATTGCTTAGCTCAAATGTTGTTGTTAAATGATGGTATCTTGTGAATGTAAATTGAATAATTTGATGCCTGTCGCACTAATTTGATGCTTGTCACCTAAACCCTGCAATGAAGAAAAAAAACAAACTGAATGCATGCTGCATAATTCAAAAAGATTATAATAATACAGTGCGCTCATTTCTTTAGTATTATAATTATATTGCACAAAATCCTAACGAGAGTCATGAGGGCCTTAAAAGGTGTTGAACCAAGTTAAATCCTAACGAGCAAACATTTTGATCTTTATGTAAAAAATTAAAATGAGATGTTTGAGGATGAAGTGGATAAGATGGCTACAAGTATCTGCTAAATAGAATTGGCAGTGAAAAAGTTTCCATGGCATATAAGTAATTACTATCTAAGTGGTTGTTTATCATTTTATCTGAGAAGCTCCGATCCCTTGGATTTTTTTCTTTGCTAATCAATGTAAAAATTTGACATATTGAAAATAGCAATTATGAGAGTAAGTAGTTTCATGACATGTCACTTATAACTTATAAATTAGTATAAAAATCTTTGCTTAATCTGCATTGGTTTTATATTGTTGCTTATAGTAATGATTTACTAAATAGTTTCTAACAGTTCACTAAAGGGTTATTAATTTTATATATTTTTTTAAATTTCAGCAAAATTTGAAGATAGGTTCTAATTATAAAGTTCTTGATGCCAAGCCAATATCATTTGTCAAGGCAAAAAAAAAAGTGAAACTTGTGAAGGGATTGAATCCACTTGATGACAAATTTCGTGAAAGTATTATTTCTACTAATCAGCAGCGGGAGCGTACTGCATTTTTTTGTATCAATATAGGAACATGAAGATAGCTGAAAATATTGAGAGTGATAAAGAGGTTGAAGTTAAGAAGACGAATACGGAAGCGAGAAATGCAAAAATGCAGGAAAAAAAATTTAAAACTTGTGATTGTCTAGTATATGGATTTTCAATTTTAGTTGTTTGTTTGGATTATTTTGTTGTATAGGATTATTTTAAAACAAATTACTGGAAATTAAATTTAGTTATATTTTATATTAGATTTATACTAAATATTTTTATAAACTGATTCTGTATATGATAAAGAGTTGTACTATTTTTTAATGGGTTTCTAGTCGTGTTCAAGTCGTTAGTAATCGATAGTAAAATATTAGTAAACTAATTTATTTTTTTAGTAAATCGTTAAGTAAACTGATAGCCAACTGTTGGTAAACTTATATTTAGTAAACCGATATAAGTCAGTCTGTTGCGATGTTAGTTTAATTTAGTTTCATTTCTCAAGACCAAGTGCATAGAAAATATATATTATTAATCGGGCCATGTTATATTTTGAATTTAGAAAATGTAGGTAATGTCTGAAAATGATATAATCATATGTTCTCTTAATTATGAGAAATACTGTTGGTAAATTAGAATTAGAAGTTATGGTTTTAGAATTATAAGTTTAATATTTTTTATTTTTTAAAAAACAAACAATAGTAAATTGTTTTTTAAGTAAATTGATAGTCAAATGTTGTTAAACTTATATTTAGTAAATCAATATAAATCATAAATTTAATATTTTATAATTTTAAAATATAAAATCAAACCCATTATGTTTTGTGATTTTATTTTGTAATTTATGATTGTAATGATTTCATTATTGGTTTACCAATGATTTACTAAAGTATACTAATAATATTAATTTTAATTATACTGTTAGTAAATTTTGAGTTAATAGTGAGCAGACCGTTGGTAAACTTATCGTGTGCATTTAAACAAACTGTATTTTTTAATTTTCATAATAAATTAATTTTTAGTACACTGTTAATCAGTTTATAAAGTTTAGTATACCATTAGTAAACCTTGAATTTTTCGTTGATAATTTTATAATTATTGTTTTATGATGCTCTTGATTTTTTTATGTAATATTTTTATACACTTGTGTATGTGCAATGGTTTTATTATAAGTTAATCAATGGTTTACTAATGGTACACCAATAATTCTAGTAAATTAAGTAATAATTCATTTTAACATTTTATTATTTAAAAATAAAAAATAGTAAACCGTTAGTAAACAGTTTATTTAACCAATGGTTAACCTTAGGTAAACCATTGGCTGCTACGTAATGATCTTTTTGATTTTCATGTAATTTTTTTATGTTTTTTCACATATGTATCTATAATGTTTTGGGTATTGGTTAACCAATGTTTAACCTTTAGGTAAACAGTTTGTTGTTCTGCAATGATGCTCTTGATTTTCTAATGTATTTTTTTTTACTTGTGTATATGTAATGGTTTTGATGTTGATTAATCAATGAGTTGCTAGTGGTACACTAATAATCTTGTTTTTGGTACACCTTTAGTAAACGTTAGGTTAACTGTTGGTAAACTTGTAATAATTTTTATTTGAATATATGGTTAATAAATCGTTGGTAAACCGTTGTTAAACTTGAATTATGTATTTTAAACAAACTGTACTTTTAATAAAGATTAATAATTTATTTTTAGAATACTGTTAGTGAACCGTGAGTAAATCACTGATAAACTTATACTCCCTCCGTCCCATTTAATAATGGACATATCCCATTTTTATTTGTCCCACTTAAGAAGGTCATATCGTGTTTTTTTTGCCAATTTAAATGATTTTTCCTTTTTTATCCCCTTTTCTTTTTCCATAATTAATGACTATTAACCTATACACAAAATACAACACTATCATAAATAAGGGTAAAATAAAAAAACACTATAGTAATTAATGCTTTCTTAATATATGTGAAAAAGTCATTTGTCCCTTCTTAAACGGGACGGAGGGAGTAGTTAATTAATTTTTAGTATATCGTTAATGAAATTTTAGTAAACTTAAATTATGCATTTAAAACATAATTTTTTTTAGTATATCGTTATTAAACTGTTAGTATACTGATGGTTAACCAAAATCGTATTTTTGAGATTAAAACAATATTTTAATCGGTAAAAAATATTGATATAATAAATGGATGCTTAGAGCAAGTTAACTAGTGAGAACATAAGTTGCTTTTTTAAGTCAACTGATAGTAAATCGTTGGTAATTTTATATTCAGTTAACCGATATAAACTATAAGTTTAATAATTTAATTAAAAAAAATAAACAATAGTAAATTGCTTTTTAAGTAAACCGATAGTAAACCGTTGGTAAATTTATCTTTAGTAAACCGATATAAACCATAAGTTTAATATTTTATAATTTTAAAAAATAAACAATGGTAAATTGCTTTTTTAAGTAAACTGATACTAACTAATAATTAGCTTATCTTTTTTAGTGAACCGATAGTATAGTTTTAATGAATTTATCTTTTAATAAACCGACAATAAATTTATTTTTAGTAAACCGATAGCAAACTAATAATAAATTTATATTTTAATAATCCCATAGTCTAATGATAGTAAACCAATAGCAAACTTAATTTAAATGGAACTAACCTAATCAACATGTTATTTATAAATAGAAAAAAAGCAATAGCATTGTAGAAATTGCAGTCGGAAAGAAAAAAAATAATCACATATTTGAATTGAGAATCTTAACACATTTTCATTGAAGCATTTTATCAAACACATAGAATGCATCTACTATAAAAAAAAAATCAATTACAATCTAATAGTCACTCTCCTCTCTGCTTTATGTTTCTGTATAAATTTCTGATTCCTCTTTTCAATTCCTCTTTCTTTACCAATTTCTTGTTTTTTCTTCAATTCACTATATTAATTTCTTTTAAATCATGACTCATCCAAATAGGTAAAATAATATGTCAGCATGTTCTTATCACTTCCAGAGAAATTAAGAAGAAAATGCAGCTCTTCACCTAAACCAGTTTTTAATATTCAAATTAACTAAAAATTTGCAATTCATCTGATCCTCCAATTTGGTTATTTGTCGCCCAAAAAAATTGAACTTTTTCTAGATTTTGGATGGGAAAAATGATGATTATCGTTGTCCATTTTTATTTCCCTCCGCCAACTACGGCTCTCCATCCTCTTCTCCTTCGTCAACACTGTCATCAAATTCCTCATCTCCGCCGACTACGGCTCTCCGTTCTCTTCTCCGTCGTCAACACCGTCATCAGATTCCCCATCTCCGCTGTCATCTTATTCCTCATCTCCGCCAACTACAGCTCTCCGTCGTCAACACTTTTCTTCAAAGTCTGCTAGTCCTTCGGCTTGAGAGAATCTTGCGAGAGATGGAGATTTATTGAACTTGGAAGAGATCAGTTCATATTTAAGAGAATCGTAGTTTGGCAAATTAGGAAGTTTATTTATCAAAAGAAACTTCTGTCAAATGGTGTTATGGTTATAATTAAATTCTTGTAGTAGCTGTGAGAATATTTATTCGTTTTAGGTGTATTTGTCTAAAAATCTCCTCTTTTATTGTAGAATAAAGCCCTTGTGGTTGGTCATGGGCTGAAAAAGAGAGGCCCATTAAGATATTAAGAGAACCTAAGTCTCTTTCCCCAACCTGTTTCACAAATTCTAACCCTAGACAGAGCCGCCGCCATTTGTTCTTCTTCTTCTTCCTTCAGCAGCGCCGCATGTCGGACATTTCTTCTTCTTCCTCCTTTATTTTCTTTTTCGCCTGTTTTTTTCTTGAAGTGTCCGGGTAACAGAGGCTGCACTTTGCGCCGCGCAGACATCGCCACGTCGCTTTAGCGCGCCTGGATGAAGGTGGTCGCCTCAGGTGTTTCTGAGGCGCACCACCTGCGCTATGCGCTTTTCTAGCGCCTTAGGCGCGCTTTTAACAACTATGTTAAATTCTGTCTTTTAATTACACAACAAACAAAATTATCGTTTCGACTATCCAACTCGAGTCCCTTACCTGGTTGTATCTAAAAGCTTTCTCTGTGTGTACGATATCCGAACTTCGCATTCTGTATTACAAGTTGGCATACGTACGTTTGCGTATTTTTACCAACAATCTTCTGCTCTTGTTTTCCTTGGGTTTACTGCTTCTAAAACAGATTGCTCATTATATCACTATAATTCTAACGTTGTTCAAGCTTATGTTCTTATCTATGTCGATGATATTATCCTTACGGGTAACGACAAAACGTTTCTTCAGTTAGTTGTTACCTCATTGAACAAAGATTTTGCGATCAAAGACCTCGGCACACTGAGTTACTTTCTCGGGGTTGAAGCTTCATGGAAACCACATGGACTTCACTTAACTCGGAAGAAATATATTCGGGATTTATTATTTAAGGCAAAAATGGATCAAGCCGAAGGCATCTCATCGGCAGATTGCAAGCACAAAATGTCTATTACCGGTGGGACAGTTATGGCAGATTCAAGTCTCTATCGTAGTGTTGTAGGGGGATTGCAGTACCTCTCTCTGACAAGACCGGACATTTCTTACAGCGTCACTAAAGTATCTCAGTTCATGCAATGTCCAACGGATGATCATTGGACAGCCGTCAAATGCATTCTTCGCTATCTCTGAGCCACTTTTGATCATGACATCTTCCTCAAGAAAACCAGCTCCTCGCATATTTCAGCTTATTGTGACAGTGATTGGGCAAGCTCGGTTGATGATCGCAAATCAACCACTGGCTCAAATTTGGTCACCTGGGGGTCAAGAAAACAAAAAGTTGTAGTCAAATCCTCTACCGAAGCCGAGTATCGTGCATTATCCACCACAGTTTCCGAACTACAATGGATCACGTCTTTACTTAAAGAACTTGGAAATTCAGCTTCGGCTTGTCCAACGGTTTGGTGTCATAATTTAAGCGCAACTTATCTTACGACCACACCAATTTTTCACTCTCGGTCTAAGCATTTGGAAATCGATTTTCATTATGTACGGGAACAAGTTGCTACCAAGCAAATTGAGGTTAAATTTATCATTTCTAATGAGCAACTTGCATATGCTCTTACCAAACCATTGCCAAGCAATCATTTCGAATATCTTCGAGACAAGTTGACCGTTGTGTCAACCCACGCTCAATTTGCGGGCGGGTGATAAGGATAATTATTCGAGTTACAGATATGAAATATCTTACATATCTTTAATACTGTTACAGACTTACAGTACTAGACAGCCATCAAAATAGTATAGTTAGACTATGACTCATTTATGTATCCTATATATAAGCATGTACTTCACACCATTATAATCTATCTGAATATCATAATTCTACAATCTAGACATCCCAAGTTTTGTTTATTAAAGCTCTTATAGCAACTGCAATATTCGCATGAAAACCATTCTCGTTCAGTTTGTCAACCACCGTTATGACAATAAATAAATATTAATTTCTTAAATTCTTTAATAATTTATTAAAAAAAAATATTCAAATATTAAATATTGAAAATATTAAAAATATTAAATTAATATATATTTCAATATGTAATGAAATCTTTTTTAATTAATAAAATAAAAAAAAACGGTGTTGTATAACTTCATCCAAAACCCTTTCTTGGAATGACTACGAAAATTGCTAGAAACTAAAAAAACATAATTGGAACATTATTTCTATTTTGATAGTTTCTTTTCTTTTAGTTTATTTCATTTATTGTCGACTTCCACCGCTACTTTCTTAGCCCCCAAATTCCAAGCCATTAGCAAGCCAAACCAAACACCTTGCAATTCTGCGCCAAGGACTGATCCCGACCTAGATTAGCAGTAAAGCTACCAAGCCAGAGACCATTTTCATCCCTAGCTAAACCACCAGCTTTAGCAATCCCTGAAACCGAATTGAAAGCTCCATCCCTACTTATTTTAACCCAGTTTTGATGCCACCTGATTTGAGCTTCATGATAAGCTTGCTGCATTAAGTGAGTATTAGCTTGGTCGTTTAAAGCTTTCGTAATATAATCAACTCGCCTCTTAATATCTCGGATAATTTGGTCAATCGATTGACTTTTGCCTTCAAAAACAAAATGATTCCGCCAATTCCAAATACACCAGATAGCAACACCAAAGAAGATATTCCAATTCTCAACATCCCATTCATGAAAAGCCATAGTATAGAACTGCTGATGGTAATTGGGGTGAATGACCCTATTCCAAAGTTGTTTAACTACCCAACAGCTCCTTAGCACATGCTCCTCATCCTCTGCCCGTTGCTTGCAGCGCTGATGAATTGTATCCGTCCCGATATGACGGATTACTCTTTCCACATTCGTCAGCAAACTGTCATGTAAAACACTCCAGAAAAACATTCTAAGTTTTTAGAATTCATTTGCAAATTCCACCTATTTTTTAGTTGGATTTGCAATTCCTCAAGTTACAATTAAACACAAATTCAGAATTTCAATTCCAAGAACAGTATTAATGCATTCGTTATTCTAAACACAAAAAATTTAGAATTGCAAATGAATTCCGCATAATTTCAAGGTTCCAAAGGGGACAGTGCAGTCGAGCTCAGAAGTGACTGACAGTGTTTCCATTCGACTCGCCTCGAGTATACCTGCACGCCCTGCTATTATATGTCTCAAACTAACTGCCATCGGCAAATGACCCAAACTAACGAAAATCACAGCAACTAAAAGAGGAACTTACGTCTCGAGCTCTTCTAAATTGTCCACCTTATATCAGTAGGTTCTATACAACAGTGTTTTCTGACCACCATCACTACATCTTCCGGATCTATGTGCCCCGTTACAGTCAGTTGTTGTAGTTGCATATCAACAGAAATTGTTTTAACACCTGCAAATACGCAGTATAGTGTCTGGTGTTAAATTTATGTGTTATAGCAACAGATTGTCCCTTATGAAACAAGTAGCAACTTCAAAAAGCCTTGAGAAACTACTCTTGCAGCGGAAAAGAGGATTGCACAACTTAAATAATGCAATACCTGAAAGGTGCCCGACTGCCCCGATGGCTTTGCTTTTACTTGAATCGTCAGGCAAATCCAATTTAAAAACCATTATCTGCCATATAAAAAGAAACAAATATTGTGCCATTAGTTAATATAAATATACAAATAAAACTAAAGAGCTTGACTGAAATGTCTACAAAGATCACCAAATTCACGGTTAAATGTTAATCACAAGAAAGTTCAATTGTCCGAATGGATATCCGGGTCTGTATATTATCAACATCAAGTTCTTTACGAAAAGAAAACAAGAAGAGAGATACTTTAAACAAGAAGAGAGATACTTCACGAAGATTTAAAAATTTGTAACTGTTAGATCCTATCATAAAACTAATCACAACTAATGTGGGATACTCCCACTTCAACAGTAACCAAACAAGTCGGTTCAGTTTGTATCAAACTTCATTGAAAACTTTTTACTTCTAAAAGCAAACCAAAATGAGAAAACTAATTTATTTATAATATCAAACAAAACTAAATTTGTCAGTTTGGTTGGATCGATTATTCAATTTAATTCGATTTTTGCACACTCCTAAGTCAAACCAAGTTAACATGAATGATTACCATATTTGAAGTAGAACGTAGAAATTCGACCAAGGGCACGTGTTGGACTTTGTAGAAGTCTTCTCCTCCTTCTATCATCTTGAATTTGAACATCGTCGCCATTGAAATGATCTTTAGTTCTCGAAGAGATTTGACAAACCTCAATCCATCAGGATATGACTTTAAACACCAGCATGTTGAAATGGTCAACCGACATAGATTAGGCATAGCTCCTTCTTCTACCCTCCATACCTCAAAGTTTGACTGCCCTTCAAGTAAAAGTGTATGCAGTACAGGAAAATCTTCCTTAGAGCAAATCATTTCCTCTCCCATGAACACTTGAGGACATATGTGAAGGACCTTCAAGTTAGGCAGCTTTCCTAAAGTTGGCATTGGGTCTTCTGCTAGTCGACAATTCTGTAAACGTAAATGGGAGATGTTTCGAGGGAATTCTTGATAATCTGGAATCTTTATCAACCCCATATCTAACTTCAACTCATGAATATTGACAAAAGATGACAAGAATAACCTTATATCTAATTTTTTGTCACTGTAAGTAACAGCTATGGACAGAGATTGAAGATGTTTTAGTGAACCATTTGGCAGTTTAAATGTTTCTAATGAAGTGAAACCGTCAGAAGAGACTCTGATGCCCAACTCCCTAACATTGATCATATTTGCAAGATTATTTATATTGTAGCTATTTACTCTCAGATTTATAACTGTTCTCAGGTGTCTCTGGCTAGCCAACTCCGTTCCTGTAGAATAACAATAAGGGAGATATAGATGTTTGAGTTGTTCCAAGTTGAAGATCTTGTCGGGTACATACATATATCCACCGCCTGTACATAAATCTAGTGTTTGCAGTCTCCTTAACTTACCAATACTTGACGGCAGGTGTAACACCTTTGAATTCCGTAAACTCAAGAATCTCAAGTGGATGGGATCACCAATGTCTTTTGGCAACTTCCCTCCATTAATATTAACTCCCTCAAGATCCAATACTCGAAGCAGTTTTAAATTGTCAAATGTTGCTGCAATTAATTTCCAGATCTGCCAATATCCATTTCCAGAGTCATAGAAGTATAAAAGAGACCTCAGCATGTGATGGTTTCTGATGGAATTTTGAAGATCAATTTCAAGCTTATCTCTGTTCAGATATACGGCAAGCCTTCGAACTGTAGAACTTGGAGAGATATCGTTGTTGTGCGAGTAATTAATAATGTCGAGGAAATTCTCCTGCTTTGCTTTCTGCAAGCATAGATCTCTCATAAGATCATGCATGCGACAAGTTGTCATTTTAGAATTTGAATCTGTTTCTCCCACTTGAATCATACACCTCTCGACCAGCTCGTGCAAGTACCGTTCAGCTATTTCCTCCATCGACTCCTCACCGTCATCTTCAAACGGTACCAAAGGGATAAATCCTTCTGCCATCCACATTTGTATCAATTTGACCACAGGTATCTCATAATCTTCTGGAAAGTTACCCAAGTACAAAAAGCATGGCTTCAACCGAGCTGTTAAATCATCATAACTTAAAGCTAGGACATCCAGAACTCCAAACTGTTCTTGCCCGTTAACTTTGCCTCTTCTCATGTATGATTTAATATTGTCATGCACAGTTTGCCACTCATGAACTGTAAATTATGTAGCCAAAAGCCCTCCTAGCACAGTGATACCCAAAGGCAAACCAGCGCAACGTGCAACCATTTTCTTCCCTAGCTCTTCCATTCTATTATTGGCGGAGTCTGCAAAAGTAGAAACAGAGTTTAAATTATAAAGAGCATCAATAACTATGTCGCGAATGAAATGCAGCTCTTGATTCCAACAAGTTAAAAGCTCTAGCACATATAGTTGGATAAATAAGGAAAATTGCAATTCAAATGTTGCAAAAAATATAGGAAACTGTAATTTATATGCATGCTACATTATCATCATACTCATAGTAGCACGTGCTGTTGAACATAACAAATTTGGAATAATTTGTGCCATAGTTAAGAGTTAAGACATAAGAGACTGGAAGATCAAAATTCATATGCAAGCCACACTTTTGTCACTATGATTTACTCATTACCAGTTTTCATGCACAAGTGTCCATTTTCCTCTGTATTTTCCCTTTCTCTTAATTTGATAAAAAGTCATACAGCATTCATATACATGCATATAGGACCTCAAAACATTCAATAGCCCTAAGTAATTGACTATTTAGAACTATGTAATCGTTTATGGCACAACTTTGATTAGTAATCAAGGAAAATTGATATAGTAAAAACAAATAAAAAAGACAAGAAATAATGTTCCCATAGTTTACTTCTCATATGTTGGGTAGAATACTGCCTATTGAACTGGCTAGATTGAATGAGGCGCTTGTTTCTGAAAAAAATTAGGATTTTTAAGAAGGCTGTAAATTACTTATTTCTTGAGTCTATCGGTAGCCTTAATGAGCATTAGTTTCTGCATAAACTTGTGTCCAACTTTATTCTTATACCTCTCACTATTACTTAATCTTTAAGGACTGAAATGGGATCTAGATCGTCAAGCAACTACGACCTTTCAAGGTTGACTAGAATCAGTTGTTAACCAACGAAATGGTTGAAACTGACATTAAACACAAAAACTTTAAAACCTTCCCCAGTTCATAAAAATTTGATATTCAATTTTAAAGGTTTAGCCCTTAGATGAAATCTTGGAATACATGATACATCATCCCTCCGCTCAAAATCAATTATGTTTGATAAAGAAGATAATGATGTTCTTTCTGTAGATGATTTTATGGAAGATAACAAAAGCAAGTTCTAAAGACATGGACACGACATTTGTTACGAGTTTAAGCCAAGACTTGAGCATTCCACCTCTTTGTGCTCTCATATTCTAAAATTATATGTCGTAGAATTCAAATCATGTAATCCATTCTAGCAGTCTATTTACCTATATATTTGGTTTGCTATATTATGTCATGTTACCCAGAAACTCGCATATAATTCAGATCTTAACATGGTGAAAATGCTTTTAAATGAATGAAACATGATTGACATAATTAAATTATTACCCGTAGCTTCTTTTTGAGGTATGGCTATCCTTTGAAGTAGATCCCAACTCTCTTCACCATTTAGACATTGTGGTTCACAAAAGAACCCCGTTGGATCTACATGCAAGGCTACTTCTCTTTTACGAGTTGTGAGCAAAATTTTACTATGCATCTCTTGAACTGGAAAGGCAGCCTTAAGCCTATCCCAATCTTGAATGCTCCAGATGTCATCAAGAACCACCAAACATTTCCTCTCTTGTTGAATCTGATATAGCTTTTGCGCTACCTCTTCATCCCTTAGTTTTAGAATTTCCTCCCTCTGCTCTAAAGATGGAGAAATGAGTTTAATCAGAATTCCTTCCCACACATCTCTTGGTTGACAATTCTGCGATATACATGACCAAGCGAAGCAATCAAAATTACTCCGAACTTTACTATAATGATACATTTCCTTAGCAAGTGTGGTCTTCCCCAAACCACCCATACCCCATATAGAAACAACTCGGCAGGAACTTTTCGCTTCCACTAAATGTTCCACCAACTGTTTATTGATTTCTCCTCGCCTAATTATATGTTTTTCAGCTACATGCGAGTAAGACCATCTTAGTTGGCGTTGCCTCTGGTATGCACTGGTTGAGGTTTCCGAATTTTTCATATCTCTTACGCCATAAGTTTCCAAGCTTCTGGTGAGGTTTGAAATCTTGGCAGTAAGATCTTGAATCCTACGTCCGATTTTGTGCAGTTCTAATCCTTCTTTCAGGATGCAAACAAACCTTTTGAGTATATTAACGAAACCTTCTCTCCTCTTGGAAGCTACTTTCACAGCAAAGCTTTCGATTACATCCTCTGCGTCATAAGCAAGATCTCTGATTTCCGACACCCAGTTACGCACACTCTCATCCTCATTCATTCTTGAATCTGCATCTTTTAAAAAGCATTGCATACGCCTGAGCTCAATCTGAATACCCTGAACTTCATCATTCACACCATTCAAGAAGATAGCTTCTTGAATAAGTAAATCACCCAACCTTTCCACTGCAAAGGTGACCACAGCCTCTGCCATTTCTATTCACTGCAAGGGAAAACACGAATGACAATTTTTCGTCTCAATAGTAAAATGTTATCAGAAAAAAAAATTCCATTTTGCATTAAAACAAAAACAAAAAATTGTAAAAACTGCATGATGTTACAAGAATTCAAGTCAATTTGATCTTCAGGCATGGTTTATTTCAAACAAATGCAAGAAATTACTAATTTATTTCTAGACCAAATAATTATAATTCTACTCATGTGCTTGCTTTCATTACTTAAGTATATGATGAATAATTATATGCTAATTTGAAGTTCATAACTCACAAAACTAAAACCCCATTAACGGAATTCAGTTGATTAAAATTTAATACACTTTTGGTAAGAAATTAACAGAAAATTGACATACCCTTTAATCTGCAGTTTGAAATAATTACTGAATCTAGAACAGGATCTCCAGTTTTCTAAGCTTTATGTTTGACTAGTAAACGGATAGAAAAGTCAGTTTTATTCTTGTCCTTTTGTATTTGGTTAATTACTAAAAGAAATTCAAAAAACCCACATTTTATATTTTCGGAACAATTTAGTCCTACTTTTCATGTTTGCTAAAGCACGAAGTCCCTTTTGTCTTTTTTTTTAGGTTTAATGGTGTAAAAGATCATAAATTTTAGGTGTTTTGCAAATTTAATATAAACTTTCAGTTTCGGCAAATTAATACACAAACTTTTGATTTTTTGTAATTTTAGCACTGATTAATTTGCCAAAATTGAAAATTTATATTAAATTTACAAAACACGCTAAAATTTGTGATTTTTTACGCAATTAATTCTTTTTTTTATCATATTTGCCTTTGCTATTTTTAGACAATCTCTCTTGCCCTTCTTGTTGGTAAAATTGTAGGAGTACGATATCTCTATATCTATCTATACTATATATAAAAGCACGGATGGGGGGGGGCAAGCAAATTTACTGAATAATCCTTTTCAGTTTATTACTAAATAAAGGTTTTATAGTCATTAACTAATTAGTTATTTAATTAATCACTATTGTAATTAAAATTCTAATTAGAATAGGTAGCTAAATTATCTTCAATTTAATTTTTAGTATGTAATAAATAACTAAATTGTCTCCAAATTAGTAGGAATACCTTTCTTTTAGTTTGATTTAACTACAAACTTAAAATACTGTATTTGGTCAATATATTATTATTTCAATTTTTATCTTATTATTTTTAAAGATATTGTTAATAAAATTAAGTTAATTATTTAATTATGGTTATTATAAAACCAAAAGAATAATAAATTCAGTATGGGAAAAAAATTAATAATCGAATATATTATATTTATTTTTATAAAAATTCTTAACTAATTTAATATTAATTATGAATAAAAAATTGATATAATTATAATAAATTTACTAATATATACATTGATGAGTTACATTACGAGTCACGTGCATAGCACGTAATGCGAAACTAGTGTAATAAAGTGGATTAAAAGTTCGAGTTGTCGAACCTACAAACATGGACGGAGTCGGGAGGGTTTATAGTGGCATTAGCCCCACCCCCCCAAAAAAAATGTTTAATTTTACTTTTTCATTTTTAAAAGAAATTATCTTTAGCTTTTTTTGACCTTTTAAGTTTTTTTTTTTTAAATATTTATGCCTCTATATATCTCCTCTCCAAGAATAAATCCTGGTCGTCCCTTACCCACGGAAACAAACGGTATTTGATGAGAATGAATTTATTTTAGGTCCTAATTCGTTTAGCATAAAACGGCTGAGGGTTTTGAAAACGAAAGTGTCATGGCTTTATGAAGAGCAGCAACTCTGGATGTGGCTGGTTCAGTTTATTTGTTTCATACAACAGATGAACCTATTTTAGAGTTTTTTCTTAAAAAAAACGTTTTTTAGAGTTAATGCCCCTTGTTTGTCCCTTCACTTAACCAAACAAATTAAAAGGTCGAATTGGCCCTTTATGTTATAAAAACTGAAATGTCGGCAATTCCTGTATTTTTTACCTAAAATTTGCAAGATTCTTAAACTAACTTTCAAGTTGTGTGTTTAGACATATTTCAAACTTTTTTTATAGTAGATGATGTATACCTTATGGAGTTGTAATAGGAAGGTGAATCATATTTTATAGGATTTGACCCTGATTAGGAGTGATATTCCTTAATCAGACATGAGTCCTATTTAAGAACGTCTTCTTAAATAGTTTCGTCTTCTTAAGTTGGAGGTTATATTCCTAAGTTGGAATTTGTGTCTAAATAGAAAAGATACTCGAAAATATAGACAGATTTGGCAATCTGTCCGAATCTTGGGGTCGACGCGCTTTGTCCGAACCCTCAGAGATTCGGTCTTTATCCTTACGGATGATATTATATTCCAGTCGAGACTCATCTTATAGATTCGGCCGCCGGTTTCGTCTGGCTTAGCCCTTTGGGCGGGAGTCCGATATCGTCTAAGAGTAGATCTCCTGCGACTCGGCTCCATTGTACTTAAGATAGAATTCGGTATCCATTAATAATTAAATAAAAAATAATTGTAGTTACATTTACTCAAAAATGAAATTAACATGAAAATATTACAAGTTTTATATACATGACTTCTTGTTACATTTAGGACATAATTTTATTAAAATATAAAAACTAAGACATTGGAGTTAATTAAATTATTTTATATAATTTTACAGACCCAATGTCCAACACAAACCGAACATATGATTGAAGATAGTTTGAAAATGTTCGGAAACTATTATAAATATTTGCAAGATGAAATGTTTAAGGAAGAAATTCGATATACTCATTTTATTCAATTTTTGTGATAGAGGCCCATAACAAACATATAGGTGAGTATTTGTATAACCTCTTCTATTAATGTTCTTCTATAAGTTTTATCAATTCGATTGGATTATATAGTATTAGCGGGACTATTTTTTTGTCTCAATATTAGCAACCACTAACATAAGCGCTAGACGGGCATTTGTTTTTAGTTGGTCGAGTGATTTCACATTAGCACATTGAATATAATCATGAACTATGTGCCGATATAAGGTGAAGAAGCTCGATGAAATGAAGTCTTACAATAATAGATACTAAACTATTAGTTTATAGAAAAGTTATGAATTTTTGATTTGGGATTTTTCCTTACATGTGAATTATTTTAATTGAATATTCATCAATTAATTGGCTCCTTATCATGATTGAAACAAAAAGACCCAACTTTCAGGACTACGATGTGTTTTTTATAAGTAATTATTTAATAGAAAAATCAGAAATCCCTCGGGGTATGGTTCATAAATTCATCCCAAAATTAGAGCTTAAGTTGTAGAGTAGCAATGGCATTTAAAATAAATAAAAATTTATTTAGTTGATGTTGAAAACTTGAAAGCGTTAAAACTTTTGGGGGCATCAAGATCCTGCTGATATTATTTTCATGGCTAATCCCCTGAAAAACCTCTCACTTTTCAAACCCCCTTCGTTTGCACCCTCACCTTTTAAAATCTCCAATTTTATCCAAATTACGAACTTTCGTTTTCAATTGCACTCTCAAACATTAAATCGACCTCTTTTCACTAGAAAAATATTTAAATTAATACTTTATATTTTAACATATATTCTAAATAGTGCTTAATGTTAATATTTAAAATAAAAAAAAATATTTCTTTCAAAAATTAGAAAACTTAATACTAATTTTGTATTTAATATAAATTATATTATGTGATAAAAATATTACACCCGTAAATACGCCGCCTTATTAGAATAATTTTGTCGAAACTATTCGACCCGTTAAAAAAATTTACATTCAATATTTTTTGTAAATATAAAATATTTTTTTATTTTTTTTAAATTAAAAATATATGACCCGTTTCAACCCGACCACTACCGTCACCTTACCGCCTCCGGTCATCTTCTCCAATTTCACGATGACCGGAAAATTTTCCGATCATCCATGGAATTGTTCATGAAGAACGAATTCAGGCCAGATCTGTTCTTCATGAACAAACCCTCAATGTGGGCTTCATTGCACAGCTCGTTCACCCTTACTGTTCTTTTCCTATTCCTCAACCTCATGATCGGCACCATTTTTGTCACCTCCAGTTTAGCCGCCGCCACCACCCACAAACCCACTCAACAAAATAATTTGGATAAAATTGGGGATTTTAAAAGGTGAGGGTGCAAACGAAGTGGGGGTTGAAAGGTGGGGATTTTTCAGGGGATTAGCCTATATTTTCATTCATCCCTAACTTATTATTAACAATTGTATTTAGATCAAATTAATCTCAAGTGCCCCGCATGATATGTCATCATTTATACTTTCGTCCTTTTTGTTTGAAAAACAAACGATGTGGTTTTTATTTTTCTGTTAATGTTTTTAGTACTTTCATTGAGTTTTGGTGTTAGTCAACTAAATTAAAATACTTAACTAAAAAAACATTAAATTTCTTTTTTAATGCATATACTTATTTTTGACATAAGTATGCATAAAAATTATATTTTTATAAAATTCAATGGCTTAATAAATTAAATGGCCTAATAAATCCAATTTATTTATTTTACTTGTTTGACATTTAAATGGTTTTAGTTTTATTTTTTTTTTAAATTTTCTTCATTTACTTTTTAAAACTAAAAAAAAAAAGCAAAACATAAGTAAATTTGAAAAAATTACATTAAAGTCATAACGTCATTAAATTAATATTTTAATTTTAATTTATACATATTACAATAAAAGTTTAAGGACTAAATTAAACTTTAATTTTCTTAATTTAATTTTTTGACTTAGTTGACTAACACTAAAAATAAATGGAAGGACTAAAACATTAACAAAATAAAAAAATGGAAGACCACATTGTTTGATTTTCAAATAAAAGGGACGAAATATAAATTATGACATATGTGGGAAATTTAATTGTAATTCTCTCTTGTATGTACATGTACTCAAAAATGAAATTGTCATGAAAACATCGAGAGAACCATTTACATGACTTCTTGTCATATATGTAATATATTTCATATATAATTTTATTAATAAAAATATGAGTTAAATTTGGCAATTAATTATCAAGCTAATTTAATCAATATTTTATCAATATAAAAATTAAGATGTTGGAGTAAATTAATTTTGAATGTTTGTTGGCAGTATGTCAAAAGTCATCTTGAGAAAATTGGTTCGACTTCATTCAACTTCCAACAGAAAACCAGCAAAAAAAATTATTCTTTTACGTGGACCATGTATAAAACCGCCACAAATCTAGAAGGTTGCAGGAGTTCTTGCAATCCAATTTGATGGAAATTTTATTCAAATATTCACTGCTAAAGATTAAAAGTATCAATTTTCCTATTTGCTATCTAGCACTGCAGACAAAAGATATATATATATATATAGAGAGAGACAGATATTGGAGTTGATTATACTTGGCTTTTGTAACATTTTCTCTTTTGAAAAGAGCTTTTATAATACTTAAAATACCCATTGCGATTGAGGCACATTTTGTTTTGGTTAAAAACATCGGTATTTTTTTTTGTAATTCACAACCTGTTATGTCTTTTATTGTCTGATCATAAGAAAATGACTAGTTTCGTTTGTCACTGGCATTTAATCGTTAGACTAGAAAGAAAAGTTTCAATGTACAAGTTGATTTCTTGTGGTGCTAGGGATATATACGTGCACTCGGCAATTGAACTAAACTATTAGCTTATAATAACTTTAAGCTGTTACAAATTCTTAATTTCTGATTAAGCTAACAAAGAAGCACTCAGTAGCAAAGATTTCTGTTCAATGGCTAATCTTGTAGACAATTGTAAGTCGCCCCTCCCTTTGGATACAGATTAAGCAGAAAGCCAATAGCAAATATGTTTAACCTTGGCATCGAGGAGTCCAAAAACATATTTTTCGTCACGAACTTCAAGCTGTTCTGAATGCTGCATACATCGTAGGACTTGATTGATAGTTGAGACTATAAGTGGGTGCAGTTCAGGAATTGCTTTGTTTTCGCTATAGCTACGTATGCAAATTGTGTCACTCCGACCATGCCACGTGCCATCTTGAACATTGTTCATCTCTGATGTTATGTATTCCTGTTCTGTAATAAATGAATGCCAATTATTAGATTTCATAGAATTGAAATCACATAATGTGTTTCAATTGAATACACATAAATAAGTGTTAAATAGATAAATACCTACATTCTGAAAACTTCAAGTTTCTGCTCTGCAGAATAGCCATTTCCAACTCTTTTGGAATTTCCATTTTTCTGAACCATGGACCTACCAGCACTGTGCCAATCATTATCACTGTCAGACGAAGAAGATGTTGTGGTTTGTGATCTAGGTGCAGCAGCTAGAGAAGTAGGAGAAAAGAAAATTGCTACGTCTCTTTTTGAGAAAGTTTTATCAACTAAACGTGTTAGTAGAGATGGATTCATCTCGACAATGAAATACTTATGGAAGACTAAGGATCCACTCGTAATCGAAACGGTAGGGAGCAATCTGTTCATATTCCATTTTGGATCTGAAGCAGATAGAAGAAGAGTGTTGATGGGGGGACCATGGAATTACCAGGAATACCTGCTAGTGTTGGAAGCTCCGACTGGAATAGGAGATATTACAGAAGCGAAGTTTAATCTGGTACCTTTTTGGATCCAGATTCATGAATTACCCCTCATGTGCTTGAACAATGAGGCGGGTTTATCTCTGGGTAAACATATAGGGGAAGTGGATCATGGGGCCTCAGGAGATTGCCTAGGCAAATACATTTGTGTCCGGGTGAAAGTTGATGTAACTAAACCTTTGAAACGGGGTTTAAAGGTCATAGTTGATAGTGCCGGATCCATAATTATTGCGGTGTTAAGGTATGAACGGCTACCAGAACTATGATATCGATGTGGTACACTAGGGCATCCAATTCGTGAATGTCCAATAAATGCAGATGGAGGACAAAGCAAATTTAATGATCTAATTAGGGCAGGTCCGACTATTCTGGAATCAAGGAGGAAACGATTTAGAAGTTCGGTAGAGAAGCACCATGAAGGAGGCGGAGGAAGAAGGGCAGCACCGCCACTAGGGAGGTTGACAGAATCTTCCATTAAATCAGCCAAGTTGGTAAGTGAATCAAATATGGAAGGGAATCCCGCTATTTCAAATTTGATTAAGAAAATAGAAGGTGATAAGGTTAGTAAGATTGAGATTGGAAAATTTGGCATTGATGTAGGAAAAAATATAGATCTAAATATAAATTAAGATATTGGAGCAAATTAATGTTTCTATATACAGTCTTGCCAAGGTTGCTTGGACTTTTTGGACTCTCTAAATACTTAAAATGTTTTGGTAAAGTTGATTTTGAAAAATATCAGAAATATCTTTTTTCTTAACAAGAACTTGTACGTTGTTGAATTTGTATATTTGTTCAACTCCTCTAATGTGAGGACCAGTTTGTCATGCACTACGTTTGTAAGTTGGAGGATTACCATTAGCGGCATGGGGTTTTCCATTGCAGAGAAATTAAGAAGAAAAGAGAATTAAAAAAAAAACTAATTTGATTATTTATAATTTGGCTTGGCAAAAAATAAGTTGTAACCTGGCATTTTCGTAAATAGCTCATGTATTTAGTCAAATTAAATTATCTTTTCTTTCTATTTTTTCAGTTACTAATTATCATACATATATAAAATTGATAATAGTTTTTACAATTAAAATTTGTAAAGAGCATAAATTTTCACATTTTAATTTAGATTAAAAAATTCAAGGAAAAGTAATTCGGTTTTGTCTGCAATTGACACTGTGAGCTAGAAGGAGCTTCAAATAAAATTTTATTTATTCCATGTGTATTCAGTTAGTACAGTCGGTTCGATTATCAAACCAAAAACTTAAATTTGGTAAAAAAATTAAAATCGAACCGGACCAAACTTTAAATATGAATTACACCAAACCAAACTAAAATTTTTGGTTCGTTTTGGTTTGGTTTGATTCGGTTAAAACCTGAAATTTTTACTTTTTCTAATTTTTTTATTTTTTTATCTTAAATTTAATTTAAATATTAAATAACAAGTGTCTAATAATTGTTTTTTATAAATTTATCAGCATATTTACATGTATGAATTTTTTTTAACTTATATATCAACTATAATAAAAGAATAAAAACCACAAAAAAAAATAAATCTATATTATTTTTTTATTTTCTATTTGATTGTTCGGTTTTTTAATTTTTTGGTTTTTAAAATGCTCAAACCGAACACAAAACTTTTACCTAATTACAAACCGAACCAAATAACCCAACTATAGTTGCAATTTCAGTTTGATTCAATTTTTGTACAATCTTAGCTCTCCATATCAAGCCATGATTTTAAAAATCGGACAAAACTGTCTAATTCCATTTATTAGACCGAAAACCAGAGCTCAATTCAATCTAATTGTACATCAAAATCGGATTTTTGGTTTAACCTCCTTAAATTGGAAAATACCGTTAAACCCCAGAAAACTGAAAAACTCGTTAATCTTAAATTTTTTGGATTGGGATTCCCTCAAATTTATTTTGAACTTGAGGAGTTCATGTTAACGATCTACACCACTCATTACAAAATGAACGGTGTAAATTAAAAAAACATAATTTAATCAAATTAATCTACACCGTTCATTTAGATCATGAATATGACCTTCTCAAATTTAAATGAACTTGAGGGAATTTCTATCTAAAACTTTTAGGATCATCATGATTGTCACGACCCAAATTATTGAGCCGAGACCGGCGCTAGGGAACGGGAGTGGTAGCTCCATAACCCGTAGCAAGCCTAAATCCACTATCAGTTTTTTGCAAATAATAAACAAATAACATTAAAACAACGGAAGCAAACATGTATAACATATATGCACAATTATTTACACTAACTATTCCGTTAACCTCGCGGGCTCTCATTACTGTATCCTGTACGAACTGGCCTCACGGTACTATATACATAAACACGTAGCCTACAAAAATATAAACAAGACATCAAGTAATATATATATAATCAAAATCTACTACTGTCTAGGCTACAACTCTATTGACGCAGGACCACTACTGCAACATTCACAGAAGTCAGAGAACTATACATACATAGCTGACTTCTGGATCCTAAAACTGGCTTCTAGCTAAGTCCACATTGTAAATACCTAAAAGTCATCAAAAGTGAGGGGTCAGTATGTGAAAAAATACTGTGTGAATAGGCACATTACTAATAGTATTGCTAAAAACATAACATCGCATACGGTAAAACATATAAATAAAATCAATATTCCATATCAAAATATAATATAACATGCCATTATATAATCCAAGTATTAGATCCGATTGAAACCTTAATCTTAAACTCAATACGATCTATAACTTACCTACGATCTATAGCGATAATAATAGTTTCGATCGATCCGATTGGTAGGGTCCCGAGATAGTTCAACCGAGTTAAACCACTACCGTCTCTTAATTCCAAGGTGTGGGTCCCGAGATAGTTCAACCGAGTTAAACCCACATGATACAGGTCCCGAGATAGTTCAACCGAGTTAAACCTCGTATCCCATTCGATATATATATAATCCAACTTCGTTACGAAAAGCGATGTTTGATATTCGATATTCGATATAATTCTATGACACGTTAGTAATCTAGACATGCTAGACTGACACACTTACCGGTGATCACACAGTCCTATTGACGCCCAATAGGTAGCACGTTTCCTCGGATCACACACTGGTTTCAAAACGATAATAATTTGATAAATGATATAATAATCGACGATAATAGCAACAAAAATCGATAAAAGCAATTCGATAAACGATATATCAAATCATGTACTATGCGATGTAGTTATTCATAATATATCAAAATAATAACTTTTAAATAACAATACGCAAAAGTAAAGCGCCACTCACAGAAACCGCTATCCAATCTATGACGTGGTCGATGAAATGATATGCTCGCACTATCCCACGTCTGGTGCCCTCACTGCTTGCTGATGCGTCTGATAAAACGTTTAATGGTCAGACGTGAATTTTCATGTTTATATGTATAATACTTTTAAGTTCTAAGTTTAAGTTGATTGGATTCCACTTCTAGTTTTCTCGTAAACTCGATGATCCTTAGTCGTACTTACGACTTACAAAATACTGTCTCGCAATTCCGATAACTTCTTAATCAATCGATATGCTCATCTTGATTACTCATTATGCTAATGTTCATTTCTATAATGTCCTTTTATTATTCATTTTAAGACATTTATCAGATTTCTACACCCATATCACGTTATCGGAAGCTATTTTTTGCTCCCGGAGGTCCTGGTCGAGGTAGGGCACGTCGTGCCAGCTTGGCACGTCGTGCCCCTCATTTTTCATGAAGGGCACGTCGTGCCCTTCATTGGTGCACGTCGTGCACCCCTGTGGTGACAACACCACAAACTAAGAGATTACCTTGATATGATGTCTTAGAATGATAGAGGATTCATTTTCGAAGAGATCGCCGCGAAAATCGTCCAAAACGGACGTCGAACGGAGAAACGACGCCGAAACGAATTTGATCGATATTAAAACGAAGTTTCTGGAGCTCTCCTTGTTTTCTCATCTGATCCTCATCTCTTTCATATCCAATCTTATATATATTAAGGTAAAAATTCCACTTTGATCCCTTCTTTCTTTATTTGTTACAATTTAACCTTTAAACTTTTCTTTTGTACGATTTAGTCCATAACTAAATCAATGAATTCTTTTGTTATAGCTTATACGTATTATTTATATCCGATAAACAATACGAATCCCAATACTAATATTTTCCCGTCAAAAATTATAAATTTCCATTTTTGAGACGTAGTGGCTAAATTAACACTTTAGTCCCTGAACTTCATTTTGTGACTTTTCTTGCCCTTTTTCTTTTTAATTCCAATTCTAACTTTAGAATTGAAATATAACATTAATTTCCGCATAGTTACTTTCTCAAAATCGACCTACTTAAAATTTTATTTATCTTAATTTCTCAGAAATTCTTTCGATATCGCCACTCCGGCCACCCAGAACTGGACATGTGGTCCAATTAGATAATTAAATTTTTTTGGGTATTACAATGATCTTGTGCATATGACTTTCATTATTCCCAACATATTACCAAATTTTATTTGCATGTACTTAAAAATGAAACTGTCATGACAATATTGAGATATTTATTTACATCACTTCCTGTTACCTCTCGATACCTTATTGTAGTTTTGTAACTAGTGGCCGGTTTCCCGTTGCTATATATATATATATATATATATATATATATATATATATATATATATATATATATATATGAGACATATTTAGTATATAATCTATTGATAAAAATATGAGATAAATTTAATAATAATTTTAACTTTAAATTTTAATAAATATTTTTATCTTAATATAAATTAAGATATTGGATAAAACTAATTTTTCAATATGTGTTTATGGATTGATACTGAAAATGTTTTGGTAAAATTGTTTTGTGTTTGTTCAACCCCTTTGATGTGAAGAACAATCAGCTCATATATTTAGTCGAATTAAATTATCCTAACATTTTCTTTTTATTTTTTCAGTTACTAAATATCATTCATATATAAAGTTGATGCTTCGGAAAAGAATCATGATGATCCTAAAAAAACTAACTTGCTTTTGGGATGAGTTGGCGGTAGAATCAAAATGGCCTTGCGTAAATATAAATCGCGTCGAAAGAAAGATAGCTTGATGATTTCAAGAGAGACTCGATTCCACAAACTATATTAATATTAGTATTTTTCAAGATTGACCAGCCGAAATAACTTCCCTTAATGGAGTTACAGTGCAATTCTATAATATTTCGAGTGTGATTTGTGTTAGTTTCTATATTGTAAAAGGTTTGATTTTCTGAATTTTCATCATGGATCATAACGAGCCAATGAATTGCTGCTGGTGAAGGAAACAGAGTCCTTAAATTCTCCGCAATATCACAAACTTGCTTATTCTTGTTATTTTAAATTTTATTTTTTAATTCAAATTTCAATCTAGATAATCCTAATCTACTTAAACTACCAAGTCTAAAGTTTCAATTTGGATAATTCTAATCTACATAAACTATTAAGTCAAATTTATTTAAACTACTAACTCTACTCTAATCTATTTCAACGATTCAATTCTACCATATAGATATATTAACTAATTCAATTCTAACTACAGGATCTTAAATAAAATTAGAAGGAAAATCTTTTGCAGCACAAGTAGCAATTCAAACATCTTCCTGCAGGGATTATTAGAAGATTCATGCAATACCGTTTTTTCTACGAGATATGTTTTCTCCTCTATATATCTCTTGATCGTATTATGTCTCTGTTGGGTTTTATAGGTTCATAACGCAGCGGAATTTCAAAAATTTATCTAAAAACCCAAACCAAGATCCATGTAATTCGAATTAACAGAATAATTACTTACTTGTATGTCGAATTCAACAGCAATGTAGGAAGAAAGGAGGTGGTTCACTTTGGTGATACCTGGCCTCGGATCAGAAACGCCTCCAAAAGAACGCGTCCTCTACGAGTATCCACACGAACAGACCTTAGCCAAAACTAGTGCTTGTGTGTGCTAGCACTATTGCTTCACAAGCAATTTCGAATTTTAGTGATTTAGTGAATAATGAATTTCGTGATTCTCAAACCCACTGCTCAATGAGTATTTATAGTGATAAATAACAGTAGGGTTTGAGACAAATTCGAATTTCAATCTCATTGCAATTCTACAAGTTTATGTTTATCAAAAACTCCTTTTTGATAATTATCCATATATATTAATTACTATATTTATTATCTTCCAAAAATAATAAATTAAAGAAAACACTTATCCTTAAATTTCGAATTAATATATATATATATATATATATATATTTATTAATATATATATATATATAATTAATCACTTAATCACATTGGGCTTGTACAACCCATAACTGTTTTGGGCCTGTTCTTAGTGTGCGACCCTGTAGGTTTATATAACGTTGGCAGTAGGCTCGAAATCCCTATTTCAGCCCACAAGTCATAAGTGGCCTCTAGCAAGACATTATGACTACCCAAGTTATATGAATATCGATAATCCGATTTAACCATTTACAATAATATTTTAATCCCTTTGTCTCTCGATATCCAGATTGAATATAAGACATAGTTATGTCATCCTTATAACATTCAATCATTAGTTTCTTGACTCTAAGTAGACTGAAAATGATAACTTCTTATCAATTAGCATGGCCATGCATTTTCTTCAGTCTATCTTCTTCAAGGGGCCCATAGATATCTTACTCAAATAAATGAGGGACAAATTCCTTCTCAGTCACTCACATTTCTCACATAGTTACTTTCATATCCAATGACAATCTATTCTATTATCCTGTTAAAGATAATGTAAGACTGTATCAAAATATGAAATAGCTATGTAGAAATCCATGATGATTTCAAGGTCAAATGATTATACTAATAGAACTGTAATGAGAATTACTTATGACAGTGATCTATGTAGTATTCTCACAGTGGGTCATCCAGTGCCTTATTTCTCAAATAGCACCTATGATTTGACTTAATATCTCATATACATGATTAGTAAAACATAATCATCAGTCAACATCATACTAGTCTCAATGTTCTATTAAAACTAGGGATAGATGGTATATAATTCTTTTATTAAACCTAAGGGTTCTACTATCAAGTCACATACTCGATGACCTTAGAAAGAATTAACCATTCAAGTATTTTAATCATTAATATAAAATGATAAAAACTGCCAATCAATAAATAATAAAATGATAAAGTCAAAACATGGTCAAACATGATTGACCTAGTGCATATCACTAACAGTCTCTTTTTAGGAGAGATTTTTAGATAGACTCAATCTACCACGTTATCTGTGAAGTAGCTTATCATATTATGACATGTAATTAAAATAATGGCACTATCATAATTTTAGTTATTACTTTTTTACACTTTTGAATAGTAATATTATTATAGTGCCATTATTTTAATGACGTGTCATAATGTGATAGGTTTAATACATGGATGACGTGGTAGACTGAGCCTATCTAAAAAAATTTCCTCTCTTTATATATCCGAATCCAATGGTTTTCTTGAAATGTTGCACAAGTATCAATCTTTAAGTTATCTTCATTAGAATGAACATACTAAATATATTTTAAATTATATAAACTATTGATTTTATTGCACTCATATTTTTCAAAAGATTTTTATCTATGGATATAACATTAGTCCTCCAAAAAAAATCTAAATCAGGTATGACTTACCTACATATTTCTCAATTAATAAAAGTATAAATTTTATATATTATTTATAATTAAAAAATTTGTACTCTAATTATTATTATAGGTCATCCAATTTTTAAACTACACCTTAAACATTAAATTATCTATAAAAATATTAATCTTGAGTATTTTTATAAATTTATATACCATGCTAATATAAATCATATAATATAATATTTATTTCGCGCAAATGTACGGGAAAAAATTAAAGGAAAACTAATTAGATTTTGTATGTAATTGACAGTGTGAGCTAGGATGAGCTTCAAATCAAATTCAATTTGTCCCTTGTGCAAAGCTCTCAAGCTCGTCAGTAGGTCTCCATAGCAAGCCATGATTTTAAAAATCAGACCGGACCGTTCGATTCAACCTATTAGACCGGAAACCGAAGTCGAAGAGATATTGTTTACTAACGGCCATGGCGTAGGGACATGAGGAAGTATGAGGCTTCGGCTAAATTTTATCCGGATTGTTCATTTCTTGGAAATTTTTCTGGTACATATTAAGAAAATGAAGATGATGATGACCATATATTAATTTTAATAAAAATCAAGATATATAGAGAAGCCGCAATAAAGTTTGTGAGTAGAACGTGGAACCCTTATTTTAGTTGTTTACTGCATTTTATGGAGTTTAGAAGGCGCACATAAGAACATAAAACAGACTATATTTAAGTAAAAAATACACTATTCTTTGATAATTTATTTCATGCATATATAATTATACATATACATAATTTTAGTTTCTATTTAAAACGTTCAATTAGTGGTTCAATAGTTAAGCTGACACACTATTAACCATGGAAGCCCTTAAAAATAGGGTGGCGATATTCTTAGAGCATAAATTACTAAGACAGATCAATTTTTTTTTAATTTGTCCTTTTCAAAATTTAAATCTACCTTCTTTCTATTATCAAAAATATTCCAACTAACTTAAATAGAAAATAAAATCCCTAATCAACTCACCAAAATATTTTGTACTTAATTAACAAATAATATCTTGATACTTGCCTAATAAATAATAAACTATACGCAAAAAAATTCCTAGGATTCCAATCTTTTAAATAAGAAATATGTAAAGACCGTCTTATGAAACAATGAGTTAATTAAAGAGCAGCTCATAAGATTTTGTATTATAACGTTTAGAAAAAAATAATAGTAATAAAATAAAAATCAATTAGACTATATGAAAATACATACGTTAAAAGTAAAAATTAAGCTAATTTAATTTTTTAAAAATGATTTGAGTAAACTTGTATTATAAAAGGGAAAGAGAATCTCATCAATTCGTTGAGTATTCATAGAAATTTACTTTCTATTTAGATTAGTTGAAATATTTTTGAAAGAAAAATAAAATAAAGAGGAAAAGTAGATTCAAAATTTAAAAAGGACAATTTGGTCGAATTAAAAAATACTGCTCTGGCTTTAGTAATTTCTGTTTGTTCAATTACTCTAATGTGAAGACCGGTTTGCCATATGTACTACATTTTTAACAAGGAGGATTACCATTAGCATTTGGGGTTTGCCATTTCAGAGAAATTAACGGTAATTGAAGAAAAGAGAATAAAGAAAAAAACTAATTTGACTATTTATAATTTGGCTTTGAAAAAAAAAAGTTATGACCTGGCATTTTCGTAAATAGCTCATGTATTTAGTCAAATTAAAATATCTTTTCTTTCTATTTTTTCAGTTACCAATTATCATACATATATAAAATTGACAATAGTTTTTACAATTAAAATTTGTAAAGAGCATAAATTTTCACATTTTAATTTAGATTAAAAAATTCAAGAAACAATGATTTGGTTTTGTGTGCAATTGACAGTGTGAGCTACGAGGAGCTTCAAATCAAATTTTATTTATTCCATGTGCATTCAGTTAGTTGATTGGTTTGATTATCAAACGGAATAAACCGAACACCAAAATTTGATAAAAGTTTAAAATTGAACCGGATCAAATTTTAAATATGGATTACACCAAATCAAAGTAAAAAATTTGTTTCGGTTAGAATCTGGAATTTTGTTTTTTTATTTTTTCTATTTTTTTATCTTTAATTTAATTTAAATATTAAATAATATGTGTCGAATAATTTTTTTATATATTTATTAGCATATTTACATGTATGAAATTTATTAACTTTTATATCCATTATAATAAAAGAATAAAAACCAAAAAATATAAATTTATATTATTTTTTTATTTTTTATTTGATTGTTCGGTTTTTAGCTATTTTGGGTTTTTAAAAATGCTCAAACCGAACACCAAAATTTTATCTAATTACAAACCAAATCAAAACGTATTCACCAAATAAACCAACCATGGTTGCAATTTCAGTTCAGTTCGATTTTATAATTCGGTTTTTACACAATCCTAGGTCTCCATAGCAAGCAGGCCCGGCCTTAGGCATAGGCCACTAAGGCCTATGCCTAGGGCCTCAAGTCTTAAAGGGCCCCAAATTTTATGGGATCATTTTAAAAATATATATGTTATATTATTTATACATAGTTATATATTGAATTTTGTTGTCTTAGATGTTATTGTTTTTGTTTTAAAATTGATTTAAAATTTTAGTAATTAGGGCTTTAATTTTAAAAGGCCTCATATTTATATAAGGTCCTTTAAAAAAATACTAAACTATTCAAAATATAAATTATTATTGGACCTTTTAATAATAAGTGCTATAATTTTTATATTTAAAATTAATTGGACTCATCAATAATTAGTGTGTAATTTATGACTGACTTCAGTAAAAATAATATATATTTTATGTATTTTTAATCGTTTAGGACTAATCTTTCTTTATTGAACTATTTTACAAAGAAAATTAAATTGTACATTCTTTCTTTGATAAAAATATGTTCTTTTAATTAATTTATTTTTAAAACTGTTTTTTTTTTAAATATATCAAAAATTTACTAAAAATCTACAAACGATCTAACAAAAATCTACCAATAGTCTATTAAAAGTGTAATTTTATGATAAAACAAAGTGAAAAGGAGCATTTTTTTACGAAAAAAATTAGCAAGCTTATATCTAGAAAATGCTAAAAAAAAACCCGCTTAGGGCCTTATTTCATTTAAGGCCGGCCCTGATAGCAAGCCATGATTTGAAAAACCAAATCAAACCGTCTGATTCAACTTAATAAACCGGAAACCGGAGCTCAATCCAATTTGATTATACATTAAAATCGGATTTTTGGTTTAACCTCCTTAAATTGGAACATGCTAGTATATACCTCAGAAAAGTGAAAAACCCGTTAAACCTTTAAAACTTTTAGGATCATCAAGATCTTGTGCATATTACTTTCATTCTTTCCAACATATTATCAAATTTTATTTGCATGTACTTAAAAATGAAATTGTCATGACAATATTGAAATATTCATTTACATTACTTCCTGTTTTATATATACATGACACATACTTAGTATATAATCTATTGATAAAAATATGAGATAAATTTAATAATAATTTTAAATATAGATCTTAATAATTAATCTAATCTAAATATAAATTAAGATATTGGAGCAAATTAATTTTTCAATATGTTTTTATGGATTGATACTAAAAATGTTTTGCTGAAATTGATTTGTGTTTGTTCAACTCCTCTGGCGTGAAGAACAATCAGCTCATGTATTTAGTCAAATTAAATTATCCCCACCTTTTTTTTTAATTTTTTCATTTACTAATTATCATACATATATAAAGTTGATGCTTCAGAAAAGAATCCTGATGATCCTAAAAGAATTAACTTGCTTTTGGGGTGAGTTGGCGGTAGAGTCAGAACGGCCTTGCGTAAATATAAATCGCGTTGAATAAAAAATTGCTTGATGGTTTCAAGAGAGCTGACCGGATTCCACAAACTATATTGATATTCATTATTTTTCAAGATTGACCATGCAAAGTAACTTCCCTTGATGGAGTTATAGTGCAATTCTCGAATATTTCGAGTATAATTTGTGTTAGTTTCTATATTGTAAAAGGTTTAATTTTCTGAATTTTCATCATGGATCATACCGAGGCAAGGAGTTGCTGCTGGCAAAGAAAACAAAATGTTTAAATTCTCTGTGATATCACATACTTGCTTATTCTTATTTTTGTTATTTTAAATTTTATATTTTAATTGAAGTTTTAATTTAGATAATCCTAATCTACTTAAACTACTAAGTCTAGAGTTTCAATTTGGATAATTGTAATCTACATAAACTATTAAGTCTAATCTATTTAAACAATTTACTTAAACTACTAACTCTACTCTAATTTATTACAAGAGAAATTTTTAAGTAGACTCAGTCTACCACGTCATTTATAGACGAAATCTATCATATTATAACACGTCATTAAAATAGTGACATTATCGTAATATCACCATTAAAAGGTGATATTACGATAGAAGAAATTCTATCGGAAAATCACCATTAAGATTTTCCTTCCAATTTTATTTAAAATCCTATCGTTAGAATTGAATTAGTTAATAGATCTATATGGTAGAATTGAATCCTTGAACATTCTCGTAATATTGGTTGTTATTTTTTTACATCTTTTAATGGTGATATTACGATAATCCCACTATTTTTAATGAAAATCAAGATATGCTTTTGTGAAGAAGCCGCAATAAAGTTTGTGAGAAGAACTTGGAACCCTTATTTTGGTTGTTTACTGCATTTTATGGAGTTAAGAAAGCGCACATAAGAACATAAAACACACTAGTTTCAAAAAAAGAAAGTAAAATATACACTATATTTTGATAATTTATGTCATGCATATATAATTATATATAAATAATTTTAATTTCTATTTAAAATGTTCAATCAGTGGTTCAATATTTAAGCTGAACTGATAGCTAACCGCCAATGACTTTCACCTCATTTGATAGAGGATAGTGTAAAAGAAATATAACGAAAGTTTTTGTAATTAGGTGACACATTCTTGACCAAGAAAGCCTTTACAAATATTGAATTTTAGTGTATTTTCTAGTCCAGATGTTGTAGTTGTATTTCGTTTTCAGTAAAATCTCATTTTTGAACAAAAAATGTGCAGCACCAGGCAATTTTGGAGCGTAAAATTAATTATTTTTTCTTTTTGATAATTGGAAAAGAGAGTTCAAAAACCTTATTAATTAAAATGAGCTACTTGATCCTGAATATATATATATAAATTTAGAATTTAACTGACCCAAAAAATTAAATTGTACTAATTTGATCACGAGATAAAAATTTAAGGGCCGCGTTGATTCTTTATCCTTTTCAATTTTGTGAATATCTTAAATGGACAACCTCTAAGATAATATGAACATCTTAGTTCAACTAAATAAATTTGATTATTATAAATTAATAACCATTTGAACAATAATCTATTTTCAGAGATTATGAATTAGGGGAATATAATATATTTATCACTCCTGAGTCTTTCATCGGTGATATTTAAGGGATTGTTGTCTGTGTTAAATTCTTGACATCATCATTAATTTGAGAAGCTTTGTTCTTTGATAGTAAAAGAAATTGGGACACTTTGATATTAATTAGCACTAAGATCTTGTGGATATTACTTTTATTCATCCTTAATTATTATTAACAATCGTATTATAATAAAGCAAAAGCAATTGCATTTACATTTACTCAAGAATGAATTTGTCATGAAAATATGGCAAGTTTTATATACATGACTTCTTGTTACATTAGGACATAATTCTATCAAAATATAAAAACTAAGATATTGGAGAAAACTAAATTATTTTATATAATTTTACAGATTCAATGCCCAACACAAACCAAAATAAAAATAGTTTGAAAACGTTTTAAAATAATTATAAAAATTTGCAAGATGGAATGTTGTAGGAAGGAATTATTGGAATTATAACATGTACTCATCTGATTCAATTTTTGTGCTTGAGATTCATTTATTTTTTTGGCAACAAACATATACAGTAACAAGGCTGTGACTCATTTCAAGTTTCACAATTTTTGCTTCACTTACCATGGACATAACATATTTAAAAAATCTGCTTTCTTTTTAAAAGACTAGCATTCGATTTTTGTCTTCCACTTTTTGCGGCCAATGTAATATATATAATTATCATTTATACAAAAAAATAATCTCTTTTATTAAAGTTCTTTAAATTTCATCAATCCGATTAGATAATATAACATAAGTATAACTAGTTTTATTGTTACAATATCACTAACCAGTACCACTTACGAGCAACTGCAACTGTTGCTAGTTGGTTGAGTGATTTGACTGATTTCACATTAGCACCTTGAGTATTATACATATTCAAGCGATTGAACTAAACTATTAATTTATAATAAAATTATGAATATTTGGTTTGGGATTGTTCCTTACATGTGAATTATTTTAATTGAATATTTATCAATTAATTGTCGACAGCATTAAAAACTTTTGGGAGCATCAAGATCTTGTAGAAATTATTTTCATTCATCCCTACTTATTATTAACAATTGTATATAGAAAAAATTAATCTCGGATCCCCCATATGATATGTCGTCCTTTTTATTTTCGTCCTTTTTTTTTGAAAATCAAATGGTATGATTTTTATTTTTATTTTAGTACTTCCGTTTAGTTTTGGTGTTAGTCAACTAAATCAAAGATAACTAAATATAATAAATTTCAATTTAATTTTTTCACTTATTATTGACACAAGTATACATAAAAATTACATTTTTATGAAATTCAACGTTTTAATAAATTCAATGGCTTAATAAATCCAATTTATTTATTTTACTTATTGGACATTTAAATTGTTTAAATTTTATTTTTTAAAAACATTCTTACTTCATTTACTTTTTAAAACTAAAAGCAAAAAAAAAATCAAAACATAAATAAATTTTTATAAACTACATTGAAGTCATAAAGTCATTAAATTTCATAATATTTTAATCTTATTATCCATATTAAAAATAAAAATTTAAAAATTAAAATGAAATGTAATTTTTTTAATTTAATTTTTTTGATTTATTTAACAAACACCAAAACTCAATGGAAGAACTAAAATGTTAATGAAATAAAAAAATGAAAAACCATATCATTTGATTTTGAAATAAACAAGATGAAATGTAAATTATGGCATACTTGGAAACCTGTGTGTAATTCTCTCTTGTATGTACATGTACTCAAAAATGAAATTGTCATGAAAATATCGAGAGAACCATTCACATGACTTCTTGTTATATATGTGAGATACGTTTCATATATAATTTTATTAATAAAAATAAATATGAGTTAAATTTGGCAATTAATTATCAAACTAATTTAATTAGTATTTTATCAAAATAAAAATTAAGATGTTGGAGTAAATTAATTTATTTAATACAATTTTATCGACTTTATGCACAATATAAATCTTTATATAGTAGAATAGGTCTAAATACTTGTAAGAAAATCATAATTTATTTTGTGTTATTAGGGCTGCAGGAAATTCCTACAACTTAGACACGTGGCAATTTACAAATGGTCCACGCGGCATAAGTTGAAATGAATTGCGATGGAATATTTTTTTCTTTCAAAAAGAGCTTTTGTAATATCTTTCAGTATTACTTAGTTTTACTTAGCTTTTGTAATATTTTTTTCTTTCAAAAAGAGCTCTTAAGATACTTAAAATATTCATTGCGATGGAAACACATTTTGTTTTTGTTTTGGTTAAAAACCTCTATATTGGTATTTTATTTTTGGTAATTCACGGCTCATTATCTCTTTTATTATCTAATCATAAGAAAATGATCACATAAAAAACCCGAAGACTAGCATAACTAGTTTCATTTGTGGGTGGCATTTAATCGTTAGACTAGAAAGAAAAGTTTCAATGTACAAGCTGATTTCTTGTGCTCCCAGAGATATATGAATGCACTTGGCAATTGAACTCAACTATTAGCTTATAATTTAAGCTGTTACAGATTCTTGATTTCTCATTTAGCTAACAAAGAAGCACTCTGTGGCAAAGATTTCCGTTCAATGGCTAATCTTGTATAGGCAATTGTAAGTCGTTCCACCCTTCGGATTCGAATTAAACGGAAAGCCAATGGCAAATATGTTTAATCCTGATTGGAGCATCGAGGAGTCCAAAAGCATATTTTTCGTCATGAACTTCAGGCTGTTCTGAATACTGCATACATCATGGGACTTGATTGATAGTTGAGATTATAGGTGGGTACAGTTCAGCAATTGCTTTGTTTTCGCTATAGCTACCTATGCAAATTGTGTCACTCCGACCATGCCACGTGCCATCTTGAACATTGTTCATCTCCAACGTTCTGGATTCCTGTTCCGTAATAGATGAATGCCAATTATTAGATGTCATAGAATTGGAATCACATATTGTGTTTCAATTGAATACACATAAACAAGTTTTGAATAGATAAATACCTGACATAACGCGCAGCAAGGGCAGAATAAATGGTAGATACAATCATCTAAAGAACTATCGCTCCCCTGAAATCGAAACGTTACAGAAAAAATAGGTAATCTATCAGTAACTGAACAAGTTCAACAAACACAAAATCTAAAAATTCGCACTGCAAACGCAATACAAATATGATTTCAATCATGATATTTTTGGAAATGATGCAAAAAACTTAACCATATCGAGACCAAATTGAACACAATGACAAAGAAATACTCACCCTAATATTAAATTTCTTCCTCATCTGTGTTCGGAAGAACCCCAAATACAATCCGATCGAAATGGTAAAAGCAACTGCTAAGTAAAGAAAACAATGCCTCTTGGTCACAATGAAGGCAATGAAGTTGAAAAGGACACTGAGAGCAAGAATATAATACACAGCTGCCTGCAAAATTAAACCAACAAATTAAGGCTTGCACACAGTTTAGTACAAAAAATTATTTGAGTTGAGTTAGATTCTTAATTTACCTGAAGAAAACACGAACCAAAACCAGCTCGTCTCATGTTCTTCCCAAATCTATAGCATGGACAACTGCAACAGATGCCAACAAGAACATTAACTTCTGAATCTGATTCTGGAAGATTATAATCAACCACCAAAAAAATGGAGAAAAATTTGAAGTTTTGTCATCATAAAACTTCAAGAACAAATGTTCCTCAAGGTAAAAAGGAACAGTACTCTTCAAATTCACATGCAGTAATCAATTCAATCATACAAAAATTATTATGATATGACTTCATTTATGTCAAACCAAAATTCTTGCCTATCATCAACTTTAACCTAAGTACTAGGTAGCATGGACACGAACTCTGGAAAACAAGACAATTGGACACAGGCATGTTGAAATAGTGTTATTTTAAGGTTTCTTCTGAAACATCAAGTGTCCGACATGTTTATGAAATAGGACATGTTGATTGTGTGGTAGTACAGACACTACATTAAATCAACGTTTCGATTGAAACCAGTTGAAAAACTTCATATTTCGGACACAAAAATTCATTTTAAACATAGGAAGCCTTAATATAACACCGTTTCTCCGTGTTCCTATATCCAAGTGACCCGTTTCCCGTATCCGTCTCCATGCTACAAAGACTCCAACTTTTATAAGCATGAAAACAACCAACTATAATTCAATTCAATTCCATAATTTTCCAACTAGTGACTAAAAAAAACTTAAAAAAAAACTTGACAAAACTTGAGATAAAGAGAGAGAGTTACCAAAAGGATTCAATAGCAATTCTTCTATCATCAAAACAATCAAGAACTTCACCTTCCCACATTCTAAAAACCCCACCAAATTCTCCATTTTTATCATAAAACTCATCACTCTCCACCTTCCTCCATTTCCCTTGCGTCTGCAAAGCTACAGTTGAACACAGCATATCAAAATCCAACACTGCCAGCTTCTCTTCTTCTTCTTCATCCTCCCCCATCATCACCACCGTTGATTGCTTCTCCAAATCACCCATCACCGTTGATTGCCTCTTTATCTTGTTTTCAATGTATAATTTAAGAATCTTTTTTTTTTCTATTAATTTGCAATGAATGAAAATCACAGCTTTTTTTAGCGTTTTTATATTATGGAAAGCTTTTTTAGTTTTCGGACAGGATAGATAGATAGTGACATTTTGATTGGTGGGGTTGGCGGGCAGTTATTGCTTATGTGGGACCCTGTTATTGCTTTTTAAAGTTTATCTTAACGGTACAGCTGTTGCCACGTTGGCTTAATCATATTCAGATTTTGTTTTTATTTTGGCTAAATATGCAGTTTTGACCCTCATATTAGGCTTGATTTATATTTGGACCTTAATAATTTTTAATTTTCAAAGAGATACCTAATATTATTGAAGAAAATAAATGGATTTTTTTATTATGGGTTACTTACGGTAGTGTGGACGATATATGACATGCGTGTGGAATTTTATTCGATTTAATTGAACCAAACCAAAAAAAATTCAATTCCTTCATTTTTCTAGTCAGCATATGAAAAACAAAAAAGAGGAACCATTTTATTATTTTTAATAATATTAAATACCACTTTGAAACAAAACAATTACTTAAATTTGAAGTTAAAAATCGAATCAAATATGAGGACTCAAATTGTATATTCAGTGTTATTTTTTCAGAAAAAATTAATTACTAGTGGCTAAGGTTAGGTAAGTCTACTACTGGCTGCTTAGCTTTCAAAATTAATGGTCGCCTTTTTTGATATGTAGAATCTTACTGTAATCGTTTTATATCATGGATAAGATAATTAATTAGTTAAGCATGATATTTAATTAATATCCAGATTCAATGCTTGGATTGATAATATTAAATCCATTTCCCCTCAATTATAGGTTGCAACAATTATTAGTTTAGAATTGTTTATGTAGTCTGCTTTATGTTTGGTATCTGGCAAGAATATAATTATCATGTGACCCTAACCAATTTCTACCTATTTTCCGCAACATAGGCAGAGTTTATAATTCAATTTATTAGTTTACCAATTTGCAATTGCTTTATATATACTATTTCGTTAACTTTCTTATTAAAATTAGATCAGCTAATTTAAACAAACTTACCCTTTTTGTGATAATTCAAGATTTATTAATTTTAGATGGAGTAATTTAAGTTTGTATGTTGTTACCACATGCAATTAACACATGAATGAAAGATAAGTATAAGAGAATATCTAACTTGGGGTGTTTTTGAAGAATTGAGAAATGTACAAGTGAGATAATGGTAACCCTTGAAAGTGCTTTTAGATTTAGGAATCAATTTGATTGTTAAGGTAAAGCAGAGGTTGCCGCCGTCACAGGGGTGGCATCGGCTAGCACGGATACGAAATGGCAACAGAACATTTTAATACATACACGGCGAATCGGATTATTTTGAGATTTTTTTATGTTATTTAAAATGAGGCTATTTGGCAAACATTAAATATTTGAATGTTGAATCGGCGAACATTTGAATACAGACACGTCAAATTTTCGACACATTTCCAAAACAGAAAATGTTGATCGAACAAAGAGTCCTTTCTACCTAGCATCTGCCTTTGATGCGCAATGTTTATCAGACATCCATCCAAAGTGGTAGTGGGGCAGGCTGATGGCTGGATAAGCTTCTTATTCCCAATAATGGTCACTTTGTATGACTCGCAGCTCTCAATACTTATCTCAGTTAGGAGTGTGCAAAAGAACAAATCAAATCGAATAATTAAATCAAACTAAAAAACTCAGTTCGTTCAATTCAGTTTGATATTATATAAACATATTTGATTTTTTTATTTTAGTTCAATTTTAAAAGTAAAAAAAATCAATATATTTTTGGTATAGACCGGTTCAGTTCGGAATATTTACATCATAATATGATTCATTGATTCTAAAAAAATATTAATTATGTTTTGTTCAGTTCAAACCAAATGCACATATAAATCCCACAATCCACATGCAACATTATAAACACCATGACAGCCTCAGCAATTCTTGATCATGTCTTATTCCAAAGTCATTCTCAAACATAATTATTTTGTTGATGAACATCAATCATCTTATCCAAGTGACCATGCAAATCAGCTCTCTTTTTTGAGCTGAAGCTGATCAGCACGAAAACTAATTCAATTCACCTCAATGACCTCATGAAGTTCTTCTCTAACTCATTAAAGAAGCAAGAAATGAATTGATATATTGACTAGGTATATAAAGCAATACGTAGCAACAACAGCATCAACTCTAAAATTATGTGAACTGTTTGTTAAAAGCAACATAAACGAAATGGCAGAGGAAAACTATTCATGGCAAAACGGATTAATTTGCAGCAAACTTTTAAGTACTGATCAATGCCGATCTAAATATATAACCTGGAAAATCCTCCTCTTTAGGCGCCAACTGGACAATTACAGTAATAAAAGAACCTGTTCAGATTTAAATCTTCATTGCTGCGGGTCTCACGAGTCCCAAACCCGAACCACTACCTAAGTGCTTAAAGTCTGCCGCTACCAGTTTATCCCCATGGCCTGCAAAGCCCGTTCCACCCTTTTCCAAATTGACAAAATTTCTGTCCTTACACGCCTTATTGCAAGCAAGACAAACTTTGTCAGTGGGAATAAATTTATCAGCGCACTTCTTGCAGAAGACGTGACCACATGAGCTGAGTGCCACCAATGATAGTGTATTAGTGAGAGTAACCTTGCAGCTAGGACAGATATACGTCTTCTCAAGAGAACTGGCTTTCTTTTCACTTTTGTCCTCTGTCATATAGATGGGGAAAAGATTCTTCATCTTGAGCTTTTCGTTGCCTTCCGGACATGTTGTACATAAGGACGGAGCTTCTACTTTAACTGGTGCTTCTGGGGTGGCAGAAGGTAGCCAAAATGCTTTCATTGTCCGAAGTGCTTCCGCTTCATAGGAAGTAACCTTCACGCTATTTGCTCCATGGAAACCATGTTTGCCTTGATTATGGTTTCTATCACTGTATTGCGGAACTGCACCATGGTTCTGCTGATCAAAAGCATCAAGTTCTCTTGCTTTTTGCAGTGCTAACTTCTCCTCTTCCTCCTCGTTCTCTTGCTTCTTCTGTAATTGATGAGCAGCTAGCCTCCTGCCAGGTAAGACAAAAGCTCAATCCCTAATATAGCATTGCCAATGTAAAGAGACAAAAATACACAAAAATAAAAAACGCACCAAACAACCGGCCAAAACAAGCAAACACGCATATATGCATTTAAAACGTGCACGCACCTTTAATTAGAATAATCAAATCAAAATTCAAACAAGAACAACCGCCACGAAAAACTATCATACTCAGGAGGAAGAGTGAAGTCTACTATTTTCACTCAAAAATTTACTCAATATACAAGTCAATAGTCTAACATCCTAAATTTTACTGTTTCTAAAAGATAATGGCATCATCGTAACAGATATTAATCAGTCTATCACTAGAGTTACTTAAGGACGCAACAGGCGACAAAGTTAATAACCTAGTCGTAACAGATATTAATCAGTCTATCACTAGAGTTACTTAAGGACGCGACAGGCGACAAAGTTAATAACCTAGTCGTAACAGATATTGATCAGTCTATCACTAGAGTTACTTAAGGACGCGATAGGCGACAAAGTTAATAACCTAGATAGCACAGACACTTCATATCCACATCTCCTGTTTCGGAAGCGTTTCAGACACTTGACGTCTCCGACACGAAAGTTTATTTTCTATATAGAAACCCTTAAAATAAGGCTGTTTCTCCGTGTCTGTATCTAAGTGTTCCGTTTCCCATGTCCGTTTCCGTGCTACGTAGTTAATAACTTAAACCTTGATAATCTCAACGCATGTGTATATCATATGACCAACTAAAATCAGAGACATAAACTGAACTAAATTAAACACATATTAACTTCTAATCACATAAAATCCTCAATAAAAAACATTAAAAGTTACAAAATTGAAACAAATATACCTTTGAATATCCTTCTTTTGAGCTAAAAGGCACTCAAGAATACACTCTTTACAAAAGACGTGACCTTTCTGGCACGACATAGGATCAATAAACGGTTTCAAGCAGAGACAACAGGCATCGAAGGGCTTAATTGAATCTTTGCCAAGCCGCTCTCTCTGCGTTCCGTACCCTAATTTTTTCTTCTCATCGTACGTGAAAAACGCTAAATCATTGTTGTTTTTTGAATGTCTTTGAGGCATTTTACTGTATTATTAGAGATTTTGTGTGTATGAGATCAGATTTGAGGGAATTGATTGAGGAATTTTGAAACCCTAGAAATTGCGAGAATTCGAAATTGGATTTGGAATTTGGGGGTTTTGTTTATTTGTTTTGAGAGAGAATATTACTGTGTTTTTTGATGCCCGGTGTCGGTGAAGTTGATTGAAATCTTCTGTTAAATACATTTCCATTTATTTTTAAATTAATTTTATACGATTTTATATTAAATTCTAATATTTTTGTAATTAAATTATATCTATGTGTTCATTAATTTATGTCAATGTAAATTTTGATATGTGTATACTCACGGACAGTGTGCCTATTTAAAAAATTTCTAACATTAACTCCCGCTAACTCCCACTAACAATTAGAGTAGACTATCTTTGATAAAAAAATTATTATTTATATACTTTTATTAAAAATAATTAATATCTTATATAAGTATCAAATATATATTAATATAATATTAAAAACTGAAAATTATATAACTATTTTATAATTCATAATCGATTTTTGTTAATTTTGTTTAAATAGAATTTAATCTACATTAGTTATGTTAAATCAGTTTTAATTTAATTTCAGTGAGGTTTAGTGTAATACCCCTAATTTTCAAAATACGGAATTTTTGAAAATGCGGTGAATTGGAAATTAGCGGCGGTAGAGTACCGGCTTAGAAATTAATTTTCGGTGTTTAAATGCATGTGATTGATTTATTTGTGATATGTGATTAATTATTTAAATGTTTACGTGTGCATGGCTACGAAAATTAATTATTGTGCATGGGTGGCATTTTCGTAATTTTCGGTCATTAATTGGTAAAACCGATTTAAATAATTAAAAACGTTAAAAAAATTAAGTTATAAATATATTTGCTCAAGATTTGATCATATAAGAAATTAATTTAGTTCGGAAACGTTTTTCGAGAAAGATTTTACGGAACCTCGAAAACCGTAAAAAAAATAATTTAAATAAGCTAAGATTGGCTTAACTTGGGGAGAAAGCAAGTGTGTGTGAGGTGACACATATTGGGACACTTGTCAACATGCATGTAGCCTAAGAGTTGAGCTAATGATTGCAATTAAAAAAGGTAAATTAGACCCCACAACTTTTTAAACTAAAATGCTATAAGGGGAAAATCTCTTTTCTTCCCCACTTTCTTAGGAGAAAAAGTAAGATTGTAGAGAAACCAAAAGTCACTCATATTTTTCTTTGTCTTTGCCGAACCAACCCTAAGAAATAACAAACCCCATTAATTCTTAACTCAAGCTTTTTGTTAAGGTAAGATTAAAAGCTTTTAATGGGTGTTATGTGATTGTTGTTTTGTGAGTTCTTATTCTTCTCCTTCTTCTTCGGTTTCAAGCTTAATGGGAGGTTTTAATCAAAGTTTTTTTTTATGATCTTTCTTTTAAAATGTGGGTTATTAAGAGGATCAACTATTGGTTGTTATTTGTTTTTGAAAATTTCGGTTTTGATAAAATTTTAGTTCAAGGGTTTAAAACCTACATGCAATCATGGATTATGGCTTTAATGAGTGAGATTAAACATGGGTAAGAGTTGGTTTTAAAAGATTCAAAGTTTTTCTAGTAGTTAAGTGTTAAATTTTAACTTGAACAAATGTTGAACTAAGCTTTTAAAAAAATGCTGGAAATTTATATTTGAGTGTTAAAAGGTTGGTTTTTGAGAAAAATTAAGGGTTTCAAAAAGAAAATTTAAAGGGTTAAGTTTATGGCATAATGAGCCGAATATTTTCAAGATTTTTCATGAAATGGAGTTTGAAATCTTATGATTTAAAATGTTTTAAATTTCTTAAGAAAATTTGGTGGTTTCAAAGATCAAAGTGTGAAAATTTAATAATTTTCTTTAAAACCGAAAATAATGAGATTAAAAAGGAAAATTTATGGGTTAAATTGTTTTGAGTTTAAAAATTGTTAAAATGGGTGATCATGTGTGAAATGTGTTCAAGATTTTGAAATAAAAATTTGTGGGTAATTTAATTGTAATTGCCGAATGGTGTTATGATTTTCCATTCTTTGATAATTTGTTGTATTATTATAAGTTTGCATGATTAATTAGATTGTTAAAAGATCAATTTAAATGTGATGCATGATTTAGTTTTTGACAAGATTTAATAGTGGAAATTTTGTTATGGCCGAATATAATTCTTTGATGGCATGAAAATATTATGAAAATTATTTAGTGGGTATGCCGAAATGCTTATATGTGTGTGATTTTATGATGATTTATGGGAGTTGCCATGTTATATGTTGATAGTAAGAATTATAGATGTTGTTTGTGAAATTCCTTGGTTGGCCGAATATGTCTTTGGAATTGCATGATTAATTTATACAAAATTTGATTATGGGTAATTGTTGAAATTGTATGTATGGGATTTACATGTTAATTTCGAATAATTAATAGTGTTAGCCGAATAAATGAAAATGCAAATAAATGATTTGTATTGTTTAATTGGCATGTTAGTTGGTGATTAGATGAGATTAAAATTTTGTTTATATGTTATGTGGGTTAAATACTTGAAATGATAGATTTTGGCTAAAAGCCGAATAGATCCTTGATTTAAAAGAAATTATATTTTTAAATCTCTTGGTTAATTGTTGAGTTAATAAGTATGCCATGGAAATACTTAATTGTTAAAAATTGTGTTAGTTGGTGATTTTGGTATGTTGGCCGAATAGTTGGCTATTAATGTTTGGTTGTGTAAATTGTTGTGATTGTGATTGGAGTTGTAATATTTAATCAAGTGTGATTAAATATTTTGTTAGAATTAAAATTCATTCAATTTGATATTGATTGGCTAATTTTGGTATAGGTGGTTTAGAGAGTGGGGTGGTGGTCGGCGAACCACTACCGGCCGGTAAACGGAGCACGGTATCTCTGTTTAACCGAGCCAAGATTTGGTCGGGTTGAAACCGAACCAAAAAATGGACCAAGGCCAAGAGGGGGCCGAAAACCGTAATTAGATCCCGGACTAGAACTTTGGACTTTTATTTAGACTTAACTAAATAATTTGGACCCAAAGTTAAAAAGTTAAAAAGGTAAGTAATAATTTAAAATTTGGTAAAAGGACTAAAACGCAAGATTTGAAAGTATAAGGACTAATATGTCCTAAATGGATTTTGGTGGACTTAAAAGGTAAGTGAAACCTTGAATTTATTTAATTAAAAGTTTTTAAGATTCTAAATTTTTAATTTGGGCTTGGACCCAAAAGATTTATATTTTAAAATGAATTGGAATTAATTAGTTAGATATAAACTAATTAATGTTTTATTTAATTAAAATTGGAAAATTTTAATTAAAGGATATATGTATGTATATTATATTTTATTTAAAAGAGGATTTTGAATAAAGGTATTTTGGAATATGAAAATGTATAAGGACCGAATAGTATTTTTAAAATATGAGAATTTTTCCGAAAGGGTAAAATGGTAAAATTTACCTAAGATTTAGATGGACCAAATTATGAATTTAATTGGATTCCTAAGATTGAACCCGATACGTAGTTGTGTACGGGCCACGATGTCGATCGTGATGATTAGTGGGAAACGTTTTGATTAACAAACGTTTAGAGATTCGACAAAAGGTCAATCTCGGAATGCGAGGCATTCACGGGGCAATAATTGCCGAGGAGCTAAATGTGGATTAGCGTGCGTAAATAATTGTGGAACGACAGTCTGTGAGTTTGCATTATTACATGCATACATTAAAGTAATAAAATTATAATTATTACTTTAATGCGGGAAATTAATATCATAAAGCATTTTAAATATATCGTATATTTATTTTGAGTAAATAAAATTATTATGGAATGAGTCTATGAAACGTACCATCCTATTTGGGCTATAATAGGACTATGTGATCACTAGTTATTGCATGCATATTTATTTTTACGTAAAGAGGAATGTACTGTGTGAATCTAGACGACGGTCTAGAAGTCTGAGACGACGGTCCAGACATTGCGGGAGAGCTTCTAAGACGACGGTCTAGAACCCCGAACAAGTTAACGGTGACAGAACGATAGAGTTCGGCCGATTGATTTAAGAACTAACGGCGTCATGGAACACTTAATGTTATCGGTCGTTGAGTTCATGAGAAAAGTTGGGAACAGTCTAAAGAAAGGTTTAGAACTGTAAAGGATAGTGGAAAATAAACTAGAGTCGAGTGAAACTACGGGTTCAGCCGACTAGTTTATTAATCTAAGTCTGAAAGGAGACTTAGAGGAATATGGATTAGAAAATGCATTTCATTTCAAAAGTTTTAACGTTTCTGTGATTGAACCGGTAGTATATATTTAGATATATCTATTTTATGACGAGTTAAGTATTTAATGTGTGTTTGTAAGATGTCAACTCACCAGTATATCTGACCCCGTTGTTGTACCAATTTTTCAGGTACGTAGACTGTCATTTTTGGTGAGGCTTCATATTCTTGTTCATGAAGTCTCTGTTTTGGACGATGTGGTATCTTGTATATATATTTACCTATCTTAGTGCTGCAGTAGAACTGTTTAGACGGACGTACTTTAGCATGCTTTTTACTTTGCGATGAACTGCCACGTTATACTCTGTTTTATTTTCATCGCTTTAATATTATGATATGTATGCATGCTTATTATGGTATTTTGTGATGCCTCTCGGGTATTTGAGACACCGAGATAAATGTGGAAAACAGTAAATGAAACTGTTGGCATCAAAACAAAAAAAAAAAAAAAAAAAAATGTGCATGTGGGCCCGACGTGGCATAAATGAGATTTGCATGTCTTACCCTAAAAACGTTTTGAAAAAGGGTTATAAAAGTTGACATGTTGTGAAAAAGGGAAAGAGGTCCCATGAAATGGTTGACCTAGTATTTACGTTTCGGAATCTAAAATGTATGATTTTATTCCGCGAAAAATTTATAATGAATTTCGAAACAAATTTATATGAGAAAACTTTTTAAAGAAAAGTTTCATTGTTTTAATGAGAAAAATGGATGTTATTTTAAGGCTTGCTACGGGTTTCGGAGCAACCACTCCCATTCCCTAGCGCCGGTCTCGATCCGGGAATCGGGTCGTGACAAAGGTGGTATCAGAGCAATGGTCGATTAATTGGGCCATTGCGTGAAAAAGTGATTTTATTTTCGAAAAGAGAATCGAAAATTTTTGAGAAAATGAAAAAAAAATGGTGATTTTATTTCGATGTGCGAATCGAAATTTTTAATGATGTGGCGTTATGTGAAAAGTTGAGTTGTTTATTGAGTTCCTAGGAAGGAATGAGTATCCCTAGGAAATCTACTGCAGCAAAATAGGAAATCGATGTCATGTCTTGACTAAGTTATCGTTTTTCAAAATTCTATTCCGTAGTGTTCCCTAGGAATTGAATTTGTGATGTTGTGAGTAAACGATAATGTGATTTTGTGATTGATTGCAATTATGTGATTTAATGCTTGAGAATGTGATTTGGTGATTAATTGCAATTGTTTGACGTGATAATTGGGAATGTGATTTTGTGGATATTTGCAATTACGTGATTGATAATTGAGATTTGATTGGGTTATTGAAACCGAAAATTTATGGTGTAATTGCTATGTGAAAAATGTGCAAAGTGAGTATGTGATTTAATTTTTGCGTGGTGTGTTGGTTGAACCGAAATGTGTTCGGTGATGATGTGAAAATTGTGATAATGGTGATTATTGTGTGTATAATGTGCACGGGATTCACGTGGGTTTTATTTTGTGACAGTATGTCTAGATTTTCGGATAACATGTCACAAGGGAATCGGTATGTTGCGGATGCCGGATCGGTCAACGTGAATGTAGAGCAGTTTTTGAGGAGTGTGACCCCGGAAACCGCAAATGCTGAAAATGGTAGTAATGCTATTGGAAATGGCTTTCAATCGGAATCGGTTGGGTTGCAACCACCGAACCCTAGCTTTAGAGCCGATTGGTTCACCAAGGGAGTGGACAAGTTTAAGGAAGCCAAGATGAATGCTATAGAGGCTAAGGAGAGGGTTGCCGAAGCCTTAGATGATGTGGCTAGAACCGAGAGCCGTGAGAGGTATAGGTATGTGTTGTTGGGAGGTTATCTCGATACTTTGACTAGGGGAAGCAAGTCGGTTCGAGAGTATATGGAGGAGTTCATGAGGTTTAATTCGGCGGTACCGGATTTGATGATGAATACGGAGGATGTTCATTCCCGTTTCATTTACGGTTTAGGTGATGAGTTTTACGGATTGTTGAATGAGAGGGCGAGACCACTTCCGTACTTATATGGACGAGCATTAGCATTAGAGGAGTATATGTTAGCCCGAGGAACACCACCGCAAGCTTATTTTTATCCCTATACCGAGAATCCTATCTTTGGAGCAATGATACCCGATGATGAGGAGCAAGAGGAGGATCCGGAAGAAGACCCGGAGGAGGATCCCGAGGAGTATGTTCCGTTGGATTAGGAGTGAGATTTAGATCTCGGGAGTAGCGACAGGTATTCTTTAAGATTAAGTTACGTTTTAAGTTTAAAATTAGATAATTGGTAAATAGAAATAATAGTATGATAAAATGAGTAGAAACTAAGTTAAAATAAAAATGAAGCATGAATGAAAAAGGTAAAATGGAATTAGTAAAATAAATTCACTCAATGAATTAGTAATTGGAGTAATATAGTATAAATAAAATATGGAATATAATTCGGTTGTAGAGTGGAATATGAATTTTACGGTAAATAAATAAATAATGGAATAAGATAAAAAGAGGGCAATAGAAATCATAAGAGAAATTTAGGATTAATAAAATCTTAATTATTCTCGGAGTACAAATCCAAAAGTAACTTACGAAAATTTTTCTATGAAATTTTAAAGTTGTATTTAAAAACGGTATAGCAAGCTCGGACCCAACATAAAATATTTGGCATGCATGTAAAATGTTGAAAATGCATAAAGGTAATATTTACATTCATCATGAAAATAAATTTTAAAAGAAAAATGCAACTCTTTGATAATGAGAGCCGTCATTATCCCGAGCTACGGTTATACGAGAAGTGATGAACGAAAATTTTACGTTTTCAAGAAAAAGTTGTGTCGACCAAAAGTTAAAAAAAAAAAAAATTGGAGAATTTTAAAGTGAGTAAAAACGGGTAAGTACTCCCGGAAATAATGAAAATTTTGTATAGACGAAATTTTTATTTTGGTTAAGTATGTCAAATTCTAAAATCTTTAGAATAATGTGAATGAATTATTTCTAAAGAAAAATATATGTATGATTTGGAAAATCTATAGAAAAATATTTAAAATAAATAAAGATGTAATAGAAGATAAAGTGATATAGCCATTGTATGGTTATCCAAAATGAATATAGGATAATTGAGTAGTTAAGTGATAACTAGAAACTAGTTAAACTTAACTATAGAAATCCCATGAAAATAATAAGTTTTGGAGTAGATGTTATTTTGGTGGTATGCTTAAGTTATGATTAAGTATAGCCTTAGCAAGTGTGTTTAGTATGTGAGAATTTCCGTCAAGGCAAAGTCGTGATAAGAAAGGTAGAGTTACCTTTGTGTCGGAAAAAGTTCCGAGTTACGGAAATGGAAAGGAAAAGAATAAAGTTGAAGGGGAAAAAGGATTATGAAAATTCGAGGACGAATTTTTATAAGGGGGAGTGAATGTAATACCCCTAATTTTCAAAATACGGAATTTTTGAAAATGCGGTGAATTGGAAATTAGCGGCGGTAGAGTACCGGCTTAGAAATTAATTTTCGGTGTTTAAATGCATGTGATTGATTTATTTGTGATATGTGATTAATTATTTAAATGTTTACGTGTGCATGGCTACGAAAATTAATTATTGTGCATGGGTGGCATTTTCGTAATTTTCGGTCATTAATTGGTAAAACCGATTTAAATAATTAAAAACGTTAAAAAAATTAAGTTATAAATATATTTGCTCAAGATTTGATCATATAAGAAATTAATTTAGTTCGGAAACGTTTTTCGAGAAAGATTTTACGGAACCTCGAAAACCGTAAAAAAAATAATTTAAATAAGCTAAGATTGGCTTAACTTGGGGAGAAAGCAAGTGTGTGTGAGGTGACACATATTGGGACACTTGTCAACATGCATGTAGCCTAAGAGTTGAGCTAATGATTGCAATTAAAAAAGGTAAATTAGACCCCACAACTTTTTAAACTAAAATGCTATAAGGGGAAAATCTCTTTTCTTCCCCACTTTCTTAGGAGAAAAAGTAAGATTGTAGAGAAACCAAAAGTCACTCATATTTTTCTTTGTCTTTGCCGAACCAACCCTAAGAAATAACAAACCCCATTAATTCTTAACTCAAGCTTTTTGTTAAGGTAAGATTAAAAGCTTTTAATGGGTGTTATGTGATTGTTGTTTTGTGAGTTCTTATTCTTCTCCTTCTTCTTCGGTTTCAAGCTTAATGGGAGGTTTTAATCAAAGTTTTTTTTTATGATCTTTCTTTTAAAATGTGGGTTATTAAGAGGATCAACTATTGGTTGTTATTTGTTTTTGAAAATTTCGGTTTTGATAAAATTTTAGTTCAAGGGTTTAAAACCTACATGCAATCATGGATTATGGCTTTAATGAGTGAGATTAAACATGGGTAAGAGTTGGTTTTAAAAGATTCAAAGTTTTTCTAGTAGTTAAGTGTTAAATTTTAACTTGAACAAATGTTGAACTAAGCTTTTAAAAAAATGCTGGAAATTTATATTTGAGTGTTAAAAGGTTGGTTTTTGAGAAAAATTAAGGGTTTCAAAAAGAAAATTTAAAGGGTTAAGTTTATGGCATAATGAGCCGAATATTTTCAAGATTTTTCATGAAATGGAGTTTGAAATCTTATGATTTAAAATGTTTTAAATTTCTTAAGAAAATTTGGTGGTTTCAAAGATCAAAGTGTGAAAATTTAATAATTTTCTTTAAAACCGAAAATAATGAGATTAAAAAGGAAAATTTATGGGTTAAATTGTTTTGAGTTTAAAAATTGTTAAAATGGGTGATCATGTGTGAAATGTGTTCAAGATTTTGAAATAAAAATTTGTGGGTAATTTAATTGTAATTGCCGAATGGTGTTATGATTTTCCATTCTTTGATAATTTGTTGTATTATTATAAGTTTGCATGATTAATTAGATTGTTAAAAGATCAATTTAAATGTGATGCATGATTTAGTTTTTGACAAGATTTAATAGTGGAAATTTTGTTATGGCCGAATATAATTCTTTGATGGCATGAAAATATTATGAAAATTATTTAGTGGGTATGCCGAAATGCTTATATGTGTGTGATTTTATGATGATTTATGGGAGTTGCCATGTTATATGTTGATAGTAAGAATTATAGATGTTGTTTGTGAAATTCCTTGGTTGGCCGAATATGTCTTTGGAATTGCATGATTAATTTATACAAAATTTGATTATGGGTAATTGTTGAAATTGTATGTATGGGATTTACATGTTAATTTCGAATAATTAATAGTGTTAGCCGAATAAATGAAAATGCAAATAAATGATTTGTATTGTTTAATTGGCATGTTAGTTGGTGATTAGATGAGATTAAAATTTTGTTTATATGTTATGTGGGTTAAATACTTGAAATGATAGATTTTGGCTAAAAGCCGAATAGATCCTTGATTTAAAAGAAATTATATTTTTAAATCTCTTGGTTAATTGTTGAGTTAATAAGTATGCCATGGAAATACTTAATTGTTAAAAATTGTGTTAGTTGGTGATTTTGGTATGTTGGCCGAATAGTTGGCTATTAATGTTTGGTTGTGTAAATTGTTGTGATTGTGATTGGAGTTGTAATATTTAATCAAGTGTGATTAAATATTTTGTTAGAATTAAAATTCATTCAATTTGATATTGATTGGCTAATTTTGGTATAGGTGGTTTAGAGAGTGGGGTGGTGGTCGGCGAACCACTACCGGCCGGTAAACGGAGCACGGTATCTCTGTTTAACCGAGCCAAGATTTGGTCGGGTTGAAACCGAACCAAAAAATGGACCAAGGCCAAGAGGGGGCCGAAAACCGTAATTAGATCCCGGACTAGAACTTTGGACTTTTATTTAGACTTAACTAAATAATTTGGACCCAAAGTTAAAAAGTTAAAAAGGTAAGTAATAATTTAAAATTTGGTAAAAGGACTAAAACGCAAGATTTGAAAGTATAAGGACTAATATGTCCTAAATGGATTTTGGTGGACTTAAAAGGTAAGTGAAACCTTGAATTTATTTAATTAAAAGTTTTTAAGATTCTAAATTTTTAATTTGGGCTTGGACCCAAAAGATTTATATTTTAAAATGAATTGGAATTAATTAGTTAGATATAAACTAATTAATGTTTTATTTAATTAAAATTGGAAAATTTTAATTAAAGGATATATGTATGTATATTATATTTTATTTAAAAGAGGATTTTGAATAAAGGTATTTTGGAATATGAAAATGTATAAGGACCGAATAGTATTTTTAAAATATGAGAATTTTTCCGAAAGGGTAAAATGGTAAAATTTACCTAAGATTTAGATGGACCAAATTATGAATTTAATTGGATTCCTAAGATTGAACCCGATACGTAGTTGTGTACGGGCCACGATGTCGATCGTGATGATTAGTGGGAAACGTTTTGATTAACAAACGTTTAGAGATTCGACAAAAGGTCAATCTCGGAATGCGAGGCATTCACGGGGCAATAATTGCCGAGGAGCTAAATGTGGATTAGCGTGCGTAAATAATTGTGGAACGACAGTCTGTGAGTTTGCATTATTACATGCATACATTAAAGTAATAAAATTATAATTATTACTTTAATGCGGGAAATTAATATCATAAAGCATTTTAAATATATCGTATATTTATTTTGAGTAAATAAAATTATTATGGAATGAGTCTATGAAACGTACCATCCTATTTGGGCTATAATAGGACTATGTGATCACTAGTTATTGCATGCATATTTATTTTTACGTAAAGAGGAATGTACTGTGTGAATCTAGACGACGGTCTAGAAGTCTGAGACGACGGTCCAGACATTGCGGGAGAGCTTCTAAGACGACGGTCTAGAACCCCGAACAAGTTAACGGTGACAGAACGATAGAGTTCGGCCGATTGATTTAAGAACTAACGGCGTCATGGAACACTTAATGTTATCGGTCGTTGAGTTCATGAGAAAAGTTGGGAACAGTCTAAAGAAAGGTTTAGAACTGTAAAGGATAGTGGAAAATAAACTAGAGTCGAGTGAAACTACGGGTTCAGCCGACTAGTTTATTAATCTAAGTCTGAAAGGAGACTTAGAGGAATATGGATTAGAAAATGCATTTCATTTCAAAAGTTTTAACGTTTCTGTGATTGAACCGGTAGTATATATTTAGATATATCTATTTTATGACGAGTTAAGTATTTAATGTGTGTTTGTAAGATGTCAACTCACCAGTATATCTGACCCCGTTGTTGTACCAATTTTTCAGGTACGTAGACTGTCATTTTTGGTGAGGCTTCATATTCTTGTTCATGAAGTCTCTGTTTTGGACGATGTGGTATCTTGTATATATATTTACCTATCTTAGTGCTGCAGTAGAACTGTTTAGACGGACGTACTTTAGCATGCTTTTTACTTTGCGATGAACTGCCACGTTATACTCTGTTTTATTTTCATCGCTTTAATATTATGATATGTATGCATGCTTATTATGGTATTTTGTGATGCCTCTCGGGTATTTGAGACACCGAGATAAATGTGGAAAACAGTAAATGAAACTGTTGGCATCAAAACAAAAAAAAAAAAAAAAAATGTGCATGTGGGCCCGACGTGGCATAAATGAGATTTGCATGTCTTACCCTAAAAACGTTTTGAAAAAGGGTTATAAAAGTTGACATGTTGTGAAAAAGGGAAAGAGGTCCCATGAAATGGTTGACCTAGTATTTACGTTTCGGAATCTAAAATGTATGATTTTATTCCGCGAAAAATTTATAATGAATTTCGAAACAAATTTATATGAGAAAACTTTTTAAAGAAAAGTTTCATTGTTTTAATGAGAAAAATGGATGTTATTTTAAGGCTTGCTACGGGTTTCGGAGCAACCACTCCCATTCCCTAGCGCCGGTCTCGATCCGGGAATCGGGTCGTGACATTTAGATCGAAAACTCAAAAATATATTTGAGAAACTAGAACATTATTAGGTAATTAAATTTATAGGTTAATTCAAATATGTACTTAAAATTTAAATTTGTACATTGAATCAATATATGTATTACTCCCTCCGTCCCGTTTAAGAAGTCCCATATTCTATTTTGGGATGTCCCATTTAAAAAGTCCCATTACTATTTTTAGGATGTTTTTCTATTGAATACCCTATTTTACCCTTATTTTAGTTATCTTAGAGGAGATCTATGGAAAATTCCACTATCATTAATAGGGGCAAAACATGAAAAAACATGAAAAGACAAGAATAATTAATGTTTTCTTAATCTGTGTGTAAAGTCAAATGGGACTTCTAAAGTGGGACGGAGAGAGTAATATTTATATATAGATAGTTTTTTAAATAATATTATTTATAGGTTAATTCATCATCAATATATATATTAATATTTATATTTAGATAGTTTTTTGAATTTTTATCTATTATTTTGAATTTTATATTTTACATAAAATGCTCGGTCATAATAATAAAATTAATATATAAATAAAATTTGTAATTTAATAATAACATTTTATTCAATTTGTTTTATAGTAATTTTTTTATCATTATATGTCTTGGAGCTAATTTCGTTATAAAAATTTAAATTCCATGGAGAAAAAAAAATTAGAATAAACATTCAAATTAATTTTGTAATATGAAAGAACAAAATAGAGCATCAAATCTTAGAACATTTACGCTTAAATGATGCGAATATACTTACAGAAATAGACAATTATAAAAATAAAATATAAACTACAAAAACAAAACAAACCATCTAATTATAAATCTAATTCCAGTGTGGATAAAATCAACAAGAAATAGCTGACAGTTCTGACACTTTTTCTCCACGTGCTATCTCCACAGTTAAACTCCTCCATTACATAACCCTCAGTTCAATCTTTAACATTAACAAAAAAACACAAAATTTCTTCAGACAAAAATGACTTCATCCCCGTCACCTTCACCCAAGAAAAAAAACTTAACATCATCAGCCACAGAGGCTGTCTTCATCCAGCCCTCATCCCCAAGATTCCCGGTCACCACTCCGACGTCCGGCGCCCAGAGAAGAATCGGCATAGCCGTTGATCTCAGCGACGAGAGTGCCTACGCCGTCAAATGGGCCGTCCAAAACTACCTCCGTCACGGTGACGCCGTTATCTTCCTCCACGTCAGACCCACCAGTGTGCTCTACGGTGCTGACTGGGGCTCTATTGACGTGTCAATAACTGACCAAGATTCTGATATGATCACAAAGACTGAGGAGGATTTTGATTTGTTTACTGTTAGGAAGATTAATGAGGTGGCGCAGCCGCTTGTGGAGGAGCTGATACCGTTCAAGATTCATATTGTGAAGGATCATGATATGAAGGAGCGGCTTTGTTTGGAGGTGGAGAGGCTGGGATTGAGTGCTGTGATTTTGGGAAGTAGAGGGTTTGGGGCGTCGAGGAAGAGCTCGAAAGGGCGGCTCGGGAGTGTTAGTGATTATTGTGTTCATCATTGTGTTTGTCCTGTTGTTGTTGTTAGATATCCTGATGAGAAAGATGATGGTGATGGTGATGTTTCGGGTGAAGGGTCCGGTCGTGGTGGTGCAAAGAGCGACGAGAAGGATGTGGAAATGCTGCCCCCGGTCGTGGAGGAGGGAAAGCATGAGTAGGTTGTGATTATGATAGAGATCAGGTTTGAGTTTGGTGTTTGTTTTGGTGCTTTGGTTAATTTGATTTTAGTATGCTTTTTGGTCTAATTGTGTTTGTGCTTATGCTTTTAGTACTTTTAAATGAATTTTGGTGATGCAAATTTGATTTTCATGAAGTTATATTTCAATGTAGTTTTAGATAGTTTTTTGGACACGAAACTTCAATTTTAACATAGGAAACCTCAAAATAACACCACGGTGCAGTGTCCAAGTATCCCGTTTCCCTATATCCGTGTCCGTGATACATAGGATAGGTGTATGGGTTCTGTAATTGTCCGCAGAACACATATGTAAATTCTCAGGTAGATGAGCTTGATTAACTTATTTGGGTTTTCTTTTTAACAATAAGCTAGATTGATTGGTTGCATTTCGTCAGTGACGTACTGTTGATAAATTCCTTATCGAGTTATCGGTATTTGTCATTTTGTCAAAGCAGTAAGGTGGTTCCAGATCAGCTAATTTGGCATGATGTCTTAGGTATGAAAAAGAAAGAAGGAGACAACCCAAATTTGTGCTGTTTTAATAGTCTGTTTCGAGTAAATCCAACCATAAATTGTGCCGTTTTACTTGGTTTGTTTCAAGTACATCCAACCGTTAAAATGTTTTTGTTTGTATCATTTCCGTTGAACTAAGGAGGTAGAGTTTTTTCATTAATCCTAAGAAGGGCATAACTCTATAGGTGGACCTGCTCTCCTGTTTAGACACCCTTAATCTTCCTCATACTATTGTCGGTATTTTTAATCCAATATTAGATTCAAATGATCAATGTAATACCATCCTTAGTGTACCAACAATTTCTACATCTTCCCATGTTTTTGTGTGTGTATATAACATTCCACATCCTTCATGGGGCATTGCTTCAATTAGAGGACAAGTTTCTGAATCTCAAGGATTATGTTTCATCAATCAAGTGATGTAGTGAATCCTTATCTCTCTGAAATTGACTATCAAACATAAATCAGTTACTGTAATCTTAAGAAGAATAACAGCCAAAAAGTATCTTCAACGTTAGAATTAAGTAAAAAATTCTTAAAATTTCGTTAAGGATGTGTCCTTTAGGGTTGCGCATAATGACGAATAATAAATCAGCTGAATGTTAAATATGAGTTGGTTAAAATGAAGTGGAGTTGCACAGTTCTGGTCTAGTATGGGGGTTTCTCATCGTTGTAGTGTTCATAATTAAGATTAGAGATACAACTGCTGCTGTTGATGTTTGAAAGGGACACGAGAGAACATCGGTTTTAATAGTCTTGATGTTCTCTTAGTAGACAAATTGATAAATCTCGGCTGATTTGTAGATTTTCTTCTGACTTCTGTCTGAGTGCTTACGATATGCAGGTACTGAACTGAGTAAGACAGAGGAAAAGAAGAACAAACTATATTATGACGACTGATCAAAATATTTTAAAAATACATTATGGAACTTGAGAGTTTTTAAAATCTAGTGGCTGTGACTTGTGAGTCATATACCCTTTTCACTTTTCCTTTGTACTCTCTAAATTCAGTTGTCAAAGACCCAGTCCTTACTTGTCCTCATCTCCTTGAACTGATCTGGCTGCAACTCTAAAGGCTAATCTAATATTTATATGTCTACTTCAGGGTTTAGTGACGAAATGTCTGTGAGGGGCTGATTACTTTTGAGGTTCTGATATATCCATCAATACAACTTTTGAATGTTATTTTTTCTGTTAAACTTGTTGGAATTTATATGCTTCATCCTCCTCTCATGAGAAAAGTTACTGATTCTTGTGACATATTTGAAATTTTCTTAAGCTTTGTCCGATTTTGGTATCTTCATCTTCTCCTTGGGTCATGAGTGGTTGAGAGATCAAATACAAACTATACGAACCTTGTAAGGAGATTCATTAGAATCCCTGGAAATTATTTTTTGACTAATTATGGATTTTCCGTGTTTCATTGCTGTCATGGATCGATGTAGAAGTTATAGTCAGGAGTGGTTGTAATGCATCATATGACTTTAAAAGTTGACAACCAATCAGCATTTTCATCTATTGGCTTTACGTAACTGGAGATAATCCTCGAGTCATTTAAGACCTCAAAATCCACTAGTTACGGCGCTATAGTCTTTCTCTTTTCTTATAGGAAAGACACCAATTAGACAAGTTCTAAAAAGTCACATTACATAGGAGGGAGTGGAGAAATAAAAAAAGAACGTGAGATAAAATACAAAAAAAATGAAAGAGTATCGGATTTTATTTTTATTTTTCTGATTCGGCAGTTTAGTGTACGATTCTCAATTTTATTGTTTATCGACGATGATAATATCCTTCCATTAAGCAGCACCTTAGGATGGCATAGCCTTAAAATTAAGGATGGGGTTCAAACGACGAAAGCTTACGATAGATACATAGGCACCCAAAGACGAGGAATGGCCTAGTTAGACGAAATGTTTTTGGTGTTGAAAATAAGTGTAATGCAAGTATTTCATGTCCACGATGAAATTTACGAAGAATAAATAAACTCTACAAATTGCATAGTTTAGAAATATATGCACACATATTCATATGTACTTTTTTATGTGTGGTTATGTATTCATAAGGTGATTGTTTTCGTTATTACTGTCTTGGGAGTCGATATCTAAACAATACTTTGTCAGGTATGTGAAGGCTGCTTGAATGGACGACGGAGTGCAAAATGTCTCGAAAGATGAAATGTTCATAACGGTTGTATCATCTATTTTCTCCACCTTTGTACTATCTTGTTGCATCTGTTCCTTTGGCATGAAAAGGGGAACATGTTCCTCATTTGCTTTCAAGTCTCGTCGTATGATATGGTGCGTTTTAGATTTTGTTCGTGTTATGATGAAATGATGGATGTAAACTTTGTTTTACTTGATATCCTGTCGTATAATGTCAATGCCGATATCTGTATCTGAGTTGGCTCGTGTCTTTTCATCAGAGAATAAGTTTGTGACTTTACTTTCAAGTTTGTGAACCTGCAAAAAAATATTCAAGACCTTTGCTTGTTCATAGAATTTGATCAAGAAAAACTGTTCATGATTGAGAAACTATGTTTTTGATAATGCTTTAGAATTCAAGAATGCATTTACTATCAGATAAGTAATTGATGTTTCAGATGAAGTTCTCATGTTAAGAATGAGAGTTAATTATTTTTGCGGAATTGAACAATATATTTTTTAGGCCAAATAACCAAAAAAGACCAAACTTTTTATGAAAGTTTCACAAAAGTACAAAACTTTCAATTTTATACAATTTGTCCCGAAACGCAAGATTTCGTGATTTTTCTTATGTGGTGCCTACGTAGCGCTCATGTGGCATAACACATCAGCCTACATAAGCAAAATTGTGTAGTTGGATATAATTGAAATGAAATCATGTGTCTCAGGACAAATTGGATAAAATTGAAAGGTTTGGACTTTTGTAAATTTTTTATGAAAGGTTTGACCTATTTTAGTCATTTGACCTATTTTTTATATATTTTGGCAAACAACTTATTTTTCCGATAAAGGGAGTTTGTCCTATCACTTTCGGTCAATAACCGCATATATGATGGATAGCCTCGTGGTAAAATTGGATACTCAACAATTTGTCGGTCACATCGACAATTATTGGCAAGAATTGATTGAATAACCTCATGTCGGGTAAATAAAAATTTAATAATTTAAAGTTAATAAATGAAACAACTATAACCGTTTTATAAAACTAACCCCTCCTAAGAATGAAAACACAAATTATATTTATATTTTTAAAGAAAAAAAGATAGCTCTAGTGAATATATATTAAACAAAGAATAAACTCTTATAAAGAGATTGAGACACCTAAGTGCCATCAACCTCACTTCATGTATGGAGATATAAGTTAGAGAAATAAAAAAGTGATTTCATATTTTTATTTCCGATTCAATGAATGTCCAAGAAGTGCCCATCATTTCATTTTACAAAAAAGGTCATTTACATAGTGAAGTGAAGAATAATTCCCTTTTCTATCTGTTTAATATATAATTATCAAAATCAAAATCAGAATCTGAATAAACAAAAATGAAAATACTAACCAAATTAGGGTCCATAACATCTAATCAAATCCAAAATATTATTTCTCATATCCTAGCCACATAATTCTCTCTATAAATTTCCACCACAAATGATCAATCAACTGTTTTTCTTTATTGATTCTATGTTTCTGTTGGTAAAACATAAGAATTAAGATCCATAATCAACTTGCAAATTTAAAATTTTAAACATTTTAATTCATGGCTTGTGGTTTTCACGTGGAGGTGTCGGCAACTAGGAATTTTTAATTGTAACCTTGTATTCTGTAATACTTTTTTTATTCACAAGTTTCAATTCACAGTTGCAGCCTGTTCATATAGAGCCTGGTAGATTATGATGGTCCATGCATAATAAAAAGATATCTGAGTTTGTATGTTTATGGCTTTTATTTCGACCCTTTAATTTGAAATAAGATATCAAGAGTCTAAATTCCTAATTTTAGGGGAAAAAAACCTTTTAATTTATTAATTTTGAGTCATTTACATCCTAATTTAGCGTCGATTGATGTCAGTCCTAATAGTAAAAAGTGATAATTAGCAAAATTGAGATTTAAAAAAAAAAAGACATAATTTAAACTTTTTAATTTTTTATTTCAAATCGGAGGATCAAAATAACCTTTATTAGTTCTTAGTAGCGACATCGGTCGGTTCCGTTACCTAATCAAATAATTTTCATAATCCAACCGAAGCAGAATTATTTTAAAACCGAACTGTCATGAACTGTAATAATACATTGGTACAGTCGGTTATTTTGGTCAACGGAATAACAAATTTCATTGAAAGTAATTGTTATAAAAATAAAAATAAAAATAAAAATAAAATAATAATATAAAACTTTATGGACAATTAATATCTAAATCCTAAAAAATATAAAAAATAATTAAATTTTTAATAAAATTACGAAAATAACAATATAAATATAATCAGGTTTACTTGGTCAGTTTGTTTAATTTGGAAATTGTATACCAAAAATAATACCAAACTGAATAAACCAAAAAAATTATTAACCATAATTAAACCGAACTAATAAAAAAAATTAATTTGATTCAGTCGGTTAATTCGATTATACTCGAATAGTACACTCCCCTGTTTTTAGGCAGACGGTCAGGGTTGTTTTGGCTCCATTAGAGATTGTTATATTTCCCAGGTATGGGCTATAAGTTCATAGCCACAAATTCTTCAATGTACTGTTTCTCATTTTTCTTGGATTAAATATCTGAAAATTTTAATATTCAACTGATCAATTTTTTTAAAATTAAAGTATTAAATTAAAAAATTAAGAAACAAACAAGAATTGTAGGGCCAAAATGACCCACTAGTTACCATCTAAGAATGAAAACCATTCAATTTTTACTAAAAAAATGAATAACTTAAAGAAGAAAATGTGAAATTGACAAGCAAAAGGACTAAATAAAGAAGAAATAAAACTTGTGGTTATTGCAAAAGATCCTGAATTTGGTCACTGTATCAAAACAATCTCTCCTATGAGACAGATCCATATTTTTGTTATAGAGTGGGGACACATTTACATTTTTTGACTCAATGGGTACCATATAATTTGTTTTGACACTGACCAAAAATACCTTGTAGTGCAAATGTTTATTCTTTTTTTCAATAATAAGTATGATTTAAAAATTTACTATATGCTAAAAGTGGATGTGTATTGACAAAGAAAGAAAAATATCACTACTAAAAATATGTAAGTTTCAACCATGTGATTGATATTTTTATTTTATGAAAATTGTGAATGGTTTTGAATATTAACATATTTACATATGAGAGCTGATTAATTTATGATAAATGTGAAAGTATAAAACACTCGAGATTATATAGGTCACAAGTAGCCGTTTACGGTGAATAAAAAATTATAACCGATGAGCTATAGCTTAAACTGCATAACTGCGGAGCAGCATTCTGCTAAAGTCGCTAATAGAAGAAAATCATGATATTTAACTTGTGATAAGTCAAGTTTTTGAACTGAATTTTTGATTAATTAATACTATAATGCAATGTTCTAACCAGGCTAATGGTCAAAGAAAGATTATTAATAAACATAATCAAAGATCAGAATACAATAACTTTGAATTAAAGAAAATAATTACCTGGCTACAACTACTATTAACTACAAACTATCATTTCACAACTCCATTTTCTTTTCAGATAAACACAGTCAATGAAGTGTCTTGAATCTTGATCATCCTGCTTCAAAGAACAACAATCAAGATTCCCAGTTATAAACACTAATTTCAAGATTTAAAATGTAAAAAACAAACTAACATGAGAAAAAAAAATCATAAAAATATTTAAATTACCTAAGCAGAATAAGTCAATTAATACCAAGAAAATGCAATTCTTGATCACTACTGCTACCCCTTTCTTGATCCTCACTATTCGAAGAACTCGAAGCGGACGGGGGCGCTACGGCCGAAGAGGACAATGGAACCACTTGATTTTCTTCGTTATCACCATCCCCATTTTCATCTTCATCAGATTCCTCACTACTATCTTCATCTTCTTCTTCCTCTTCCTCATCATTATCGTCACGGTTTGAGCGATTTACGCAGCTATCGCAGACGGAAACGGTAGGCCTTAAATTAGGTCCGGAAGCAGTCCAGGGAGTGAAAGATTGGCAAAGATGACAGAGAAGAGTTCTTGAATGTTTAGCAACAAGAAAATTGGCTGCATGAACTTTGGCATCGCACACCCAACAGAGGCTGGCTTGATCTGATTCACAGTGCATTTTTGCTGGAGAGTTGCATAGCTCACAGTTTTTCATTTTTTTTTGTTTATGTTTTGGTTTAGCTTTAGAGAGAGTGATGGTGAATTTGTAGTTGAGCATATGGTGATGATGATGATGTTGTTGTGTTGTGCTTTTATGTGTTTTAGGCCACTTCTTTGCATATAAAAACAGATCACATGGTGCAGAGCAATTTGCTAGTCTTTCATGAGGGATTATTCCGAGCAACGGTCGTGTCATATCATTTTTATAATAAATTAATGAGTGTTTGTGATATTAAAATACTTAATTAGTTTTAATTTCTTTATCATTAAATATTATAACATCGCAAATGTCTTATTAGTTTAATACGAGAATAACATGTCACAACCGTTGTATCGGAAAATTATTTGTGCTTCATATTTTGAAATGAAAGGTCTAAATATATTGTTCCGAGTCTATATAATTATTTTTATTAAAAATAATGTTCTGACCTAATGATCCAAAAACGCCAAAGACTTAGTAAAAGTTTTTCACTATGTCCTAGTTTAAATCGTCTCTATAATGTCCAGAAACGTATTATAATGTTTCAAAAATATCCAACCCTACAAATTGATGATTTGTCGCTTAAGTGTCGTGTTGGCACGTGCCATGTAATAATATATTTTTAGACATTATCTAGACAATATAAATGTTTGGATATTATGGAGACTTTTGATAAATGTTTGGACATTATGGGATTTTTTATTAAATGTTCGGCTTTTTTAAGATTTAGTTTTTATCGACGTGTCACGCACTGATGCGCTATCTAAATGACACATCGTCACAAGCACGCTCCATGTAAGGGTTGGAGGTTTTTAATACACGTTTGAACTTCCTGGAATATCAGGCCTAATATTTTCTTCCTCTATACTATTACTGATTACAATTTGGGCGGAAAAAGGATTTTTATTGGAAATTCAATGCATTAGTGGTTTATTGCAAAACTACGTATTGCAAAACCATGTCCTTCCTTGTTTGAAAATTGTCAAAACATTCACCAGAAATTCAGTTTACTTAGGTTTTATTGTGTGTTTTAATTCCAACAAGTTGAAAAAAAAAAATTAAACATCTTCTAACCACTTCCAACTTCCCTCACTCAACAAACCCCTCTCTGCCAGCTTCATTCTTGACTGTGGGATGCTCCTTTTGCCGAAAATTGCCGACTTTCACTTATTTGTATATATATTTATATATTTTTCATAAAAAAAAAATATTCAGCCACAGATTTTTTTTATATTTTAATATTTATTTGATTAAAGTGTTAATGTGTTAATGTTTTCTCACGTTGGATCAAAATTTCATTAGACAATCGCATATTTCAACTCTTGATAAATTCATTTGCTTAGATGTTTTATTGATTTGATTTATTTTTTTATGGTGATTCAACCCTATTTATTGTATATTATAGTTTGTTTTAGCAATTTTTTGTCGATGATTCAAATTTTTAACTTGTAATTATCTTAAGAATCAAGTTTTACATTGGTTCCGGCATAATTATTTAATTCACCTTAACACAAATTTACGATTAAAACGTTTAAACTTGAATGTTATTTTTATAATTGTTGTGTTCTTGATATAAAGATTTTCATGTTCTTTTCATTAAAAATTCCAACTACTAAAATAGTAATATCACAATGGAAAATTCTTACCAAGTACTAACTTTTTGAACAATGAACATTTCCAATTAGTGGTAAATTGTCAAAGCTTTGAAATTGAAAAATTAAACAAAATAATAATTAACAAAAAGGGAAATTTGTGGATGGGGAAAGGATGGGAGGAATATATGTTTATAGTGTGTATTATTGGATGCAAAATAGATAAGCAATTGGGCACTAAGTACCCACCAAAGATCTTACTAAATCAAAATGCTAACGTATAGATTGAACTATGCCACTTCTACAAACTGACCTAACACCCAAATTCTTCCTTTTCCATGCAATTTCTCAAGATAAGCCCTTTTTCCAAATAATTAAATGAAATATCTTCAGGAACAGAATCAAGAGGCCCGACAATTCGCCTTTTTAGGTTCCGATTATTAGTTATCTTTTGAGTTTTAAATATCACTACTAGAAAACAGTAAATTACCGACAAATTTTTTTGATTTAGCGACGAAAAATTGATTTAACGACGGATTTCAAATTATTTCCGTCGTTAAAAGGCTGTTTTTTAGTAATGTATTATTTTCTTTTTGAATCATTTCATCCTGCCATATTTGTTTATTCAAAAAAATAATTTTATGATGATTATTTTGTTAGTTCCATGACTACACATTCTACTTTCATGTGGGATATGAATAGTAGATGAGAAAGGCAAATAAAGAATAGCATTAGATGCCACAATAGCATGTGGAGAGATCTATTATTATTCATATAGTTTCTGTTTGTACTTTCAAAAGTATTTATAAACTTTTTAGTTTCACTTGATAATATTTAGAAAAAAATAATGTTATAAGGAAAGATAATATAAAAATAAAAATATTAAATAAGATTAAGAAATTGTGTTGGCTCATTTTATTCACTACATTTCAAGCTTTCTATTTAATTTATGACACCTATAGTCTATTATCATGATTAATTATTCCATCTTTCAATTTGATAGGACCCAATTATATTGATTTTCCTCTTCTTATGAAAGGACATCTGCTACCTAATTCATTTTAGACATTGACAAGAAGTGTTTAGAAACAGAAATATAGCCAAAAACCAATTATGATGAATGATAATTTGTATTCGTATATGCAAATATTCATTAATTTGATCGTCAATGAATATATCATTATATTTAGAAAATAAATTAGAGCCCAAAATAAAATTTATTTTATTGATTTAATTTTTTATTATATAATTGCTTCCTATAACTTACGGTTACCACCAAAGAGCTATAGCTGAAGTGGTATAAGAGCTGGACAACAAACTGTTAATGTTAGGTTATGACTTCAAATCCTCCCACAAGTGTTTCTTTTTTCCAATTATATATATAAAAAAAATTTCCAGTTACTAGTTATTTCTGATTATTCTATTTTCTTAATATTATCTTTACGAAATACGTATTTTCGTCATTTTTCTCGATAATTGTCCGTTTTCCCTTTTTTTCCAGTGTTTTTTTTCTTTGTTTTTTTGAGTTATTTGTTTGTTTGAGGAGCAACATTAATTGTGGACAAGGTTAAAACATAATTAAAAAGAATGGTAATACTTCCTAGTTCATAAAATGTGAAATTAATATGATTGATTCTTGATATTTTATCGGACAAATTTTTTTATTTTGCAGTATGTGGACAAGAATTTGGAGAGTACTGGTGGAAATATCTAACTAGTTATAACTTACATGTTTATTGTTAAATCTCGGCCTGAAGTTTGGTTTCTCTATTTAGTAATATAACAAGAAACGATATAAAAAATAAATAAAAGTAATTTTTTAAAAGAAGAAATGTAAACCACATTTGGTATGTATTCATATCACCAATATAAAAGCAAATAGTATTAAGGAAGTGCACATTCTTTTTCAATAAATTAAATTCAATAAATTAAATGTCCAATAAACCGTATGAGTTACATAATAAAAATTACTCAGTTTCTTACGATCACTATAAATTTTTTTATCTGTATATCGGTATGAAATTTTGAATTCGAAATGTCTATAATTTTTATTGATCTGATTGGTATAAGTGGGCATCTTTCATCGACACATAATAAATATCAAAATGGTAGTGAGTGAAATATCAAAGAAAATTGGCATCTTTCATACACACAACTCAAAGGATGAACATGCATATGATGGCTATGCCAAACAAAGATCATGCACTAGTTAATTAAGTAGTTATTCTTTGGTATGATATAAATTATATTCTTGGACAAAATCATTTACAAAGCATATTAATTCAAATAAATAATTTATATTGATTTTCATATGGCTATGAATCATTTCATATGATTTCTCATATGCTTTTGGTTCAACATGATATTATTTAAAAATGATTCCCCGTATTCTTTGATTTTAAAAATAAAAAAATTCATTTTAGTTTTGATAATTCAAATCAAATTGAAAAATCAACAATTTAATTTAAAATATTCTAAATTATTACAAATTCATGATTGGAAATTCCCTTGACTAAACCTTCCAATTTCTATGAAATCGAATTGCTAATATTACAGTTCTGCAAGAAATCAGCTAAATTTGATAAATTAAAAAAATAAGAGGACTTTAACACTATTAAACCAATCATAAAATGGATTTTCTCATATTTTTCATTTTGTTGAAGAGAAGTATTCCAAAATTACCCTTTTGAAAGGCCCGAATCTGTGGTCTGAACCATTAGTGTTTAAGCCAATTAGGCTAGCTAGGAATAGGATCTCACTGAGTATAGCCTAGCCCACATTATATAGTATAGTATATAGTATTGGGGCCTAAGCTAATAGCCCACATATAAACCAAACTAAATTGGACCTACCTTATCATTATCAATTTTTTCATTTTGTTGTGCTGTCTATGTCATAGGCTCATAGCTAAGACTAGGTCAATTAATTACTATCTGGGACCAACTTTTATTATTTCATCACCAAATTAAGTAGCCCTAATCATCCAAATTAGCCAAAAAGAATTGTTCTAATTAAACCTATAAAAAATCCATTCATGTTATATGATTTCAATTGTATTAAATCCCAAAAAGATACATTAAGTCTATAATGAAGTGAGGTTTAAAATGAAAACTCAGTTGTCAATGATTTGATAAATTTCCAGTTGTGAATTATCTAAAATTTGAGTTCTTGACTTACTAGAACATTCAAGTGAGTTTGTTAGACAATGACACTTTCAATAAAAAAACAAAAAAAAACACTAAACACTAGTTTGAAATTGAAGATTTAATTAATATCTAAACTAAAAATTACAGACAAATTGGCATGAAAAAACAAAGATTTCCCTAATCAAGAACATAAAATCAAATTAACAACATTAATATAAATATTTTCTTCAAATTTTTAACTCTACATTTCACTAACAAGAGTTTCTACGAGCCATTTTCTTGAAGTAGTCATCAAATCAGGACTAAGTCTAAACATAAGAGTACAAAATTCCATTTGATTCAAAGCACCATCGCCATCCAAATCACCTTCTCTCAACATACACATTAACTCATCATCGCTCATATCTTGCAACCCAAGTAACTCCGCATTTCTTTTCAAGCTCTCAAACGTTATCGCGCCCTTCTCCCCGTCCATCAAAACCCTAAACCCGTTGCATAGCTCCTTCATAAACCCGTCAGCCCCGAGTTTCTCCACCATTGCGGGGAAGAAATCCTCGAAAATAATGCCGTTTCGTGATGCCATAACTAACTAGAATTGTTGGTTGTTTGTTGGTTTGAAATGATGAGTGGTTAAGGGTGGATTTTGGTGTATTTATATAGTGAAATTTGAAGAGAAAGGAACCAAAAAAAATGGGAATGGAGTTGAAGAAATGTTCGAGGAAGGAGTGGGGGGATTAAATTTTAATTTGGATTGATGACAACGAAGGTACAGGTAAGAGAAGAGGAGAGGGAAAGTTGTAAATGCCGGCTTTTTGCAGCGTATTTTATGAAATTGTGTCTATTTGTTTGTGTAGAAGAGAGATAGTTTTGGTTTGGTGTTTTCCTCGAAGTTGCATGAGAAGCACCAACTTTGGTTTATAGGTAAGGTGAGTAAGTATATTTTTTTCCATATTAAGACTTGAATACCATCATATTTAAATAATGTAAATTATATAATAACAAAGGGTTATTGCCGTTTTAAAATTCGTATATCAGGATCAATTAATTTATTTTTAGCTATTTTAATTAATTGAAAACAATAATCTAAATAGGTTAGTTGATGATGATAATAATTTTTATTTTTAGGTTAATTAAAAATTAAATCTTGTCATCTCATTCTGTAAACATGTTCATTTTGTACAATTTTATTTTTAAATGATATAAAATAAAAATATTGTTTTTAGTTGATTAAAATAAATAAGTGTGAGTTAATTAATTCTGACGCACAAATTTAAAATTGAGATGATTCTTTGCTCATTAATACTTTAGCTACCTATTTTTCGCATACATCTAATGATATAATAATGTGAAGGGGGATTGAATTTGAATTTATTATAAATTTGATTGGGTGGTACTTTTAGTTCTGGCTAGTTTTGGATTATACGAATCAAGCATTTTTAAAATTTAATTTGACGAAAAATGTGCCAACGACCAATAGTGTGTACATCGAACTACATTTTAGTCATTTATTTAGTATGTTTAATTTCGTTAATTTTGTTATGAATTTCTTTTCAGTTTTATCTCATTTTTCAAATTTAGAAATTGTCTCATTTTCAAATCAAATATTATCTTTGATTGATTAAAATAAATATATGTGAGTTAATTAATTCTGACGCACAAATTTAAAAACAGAGATGATTCTTTGCTCAATAATACTTTAGCTACCTATTTTTTGCATACATCTAAATGATATATTATAATGTGATTCGGGTTTGAATGAAAATTTATAATAAATTTAATTGGGTGATACTTTTAATTCTGGCTAGTTTTGGATTATACATATTATGCATTTTTAAACTTAATTTGATGAAAAGTGTGCCAACGACAAATAGTGTGGACTCCGAAACTATATTTTAGTCATATTTAGTATGTTTAATTTCGTTAATTTTGTTTGGAATTTCTTTTCAATTTTATCTTAAAAGCTATTAATTTCAAATTTATAATTTTTAGAATTAATAAATTTTTAAATGTCTAATTATATAATATTTATTAATCAATAAATTATTATATGGTAGCATTTTGATTATCAATATGTTAATATGCTTACTACAGTTGTTGCCGTGTTATAATATTATTAGCTCTATCTACGAATAATTAATTAGATCACTACTAGAAAACAGAGAATTACCGACATAATTTTTTTGATTTAACGACGGATTTTAACTTTTTACCAACAGAAAATTTAATTTACCGACGGATTTCAGCCTTTAGCGACAGAAAAATCTGTTGCTAAATTGCAGTTTTCTAGTAGTGGATAAAGTCAATATAAGAATTCTCTTTAATACTTAATTTTCAACATTTGAATGTCGGTTATATATGCTACAACCCAAAATAATTAATTGGATTTTAGAATTTTGTCTCTTAGTCATATAAGGAAGTGATGAGTTGATATAAATATGGTGGTGGGTCAAGAAGCGATCATGTCAACAACATCTAATTATATTTTGATTATATAGTTTGAGGAGGTTGTATAAATTAATTATATATCCACAGATCTATGATGCTTTTTGCTAACAATCATTTATTAATAATTAATTAATATTATATAGTTTTTTTTTAATTATCAACATTATATAGTTATGGATCAAATTATGTTATTTTGTGTAGGAAATTGCTATCGGCTTTCATTATGAAATCGAGGACCCTGTCCATCCATATATCTTGGCATTTTTTATTAAGTAAGAAGCTTTCTTGAAATTGATGAGTTAGAACACTATTTAATTATAAGTAAATTACTATAAACTCCTCTCTCTATATATTACAATTTGTAATTTTTATAATTTATATTTAAAAATTAAACGATTTGATATCTCATTTTCAATTATGTTAACAATCAGAAATTTCTATTAATTAACTTATGTTAACAAATTGATATTCACTTTTAAACATTTTTATATTTCACTTTCAATTTTATTAACAATCGATTATCTTACTTTCAAATAATTTGGCAATCCACTTTCAATTGTGTTAACAATTTCGTACAAAAATTTAAAAAAGTCGTAATAGTTTTCATAATTAGATTCAAATTGTTTAATTTTTAAGTATTTTTTAAGCACATAAAAAGCAGTATTTTTTTCTTCTCATTTTACAAGTCACCCTTCATCCACGAAAATTAAAAAAATTATTAATCATTATATTATATTGGGATACTATTATAAAAATTCATCAAATTTATATGTTTTCTCATTTTAATCATGCCATTTAAAGATCATCATTTTCATATACCAATTATCAATTTTTTTCAAATTCAAACATCGTTCAAAAATTCGGCGAACATTGCTGACGCGTCACTATTTGATTTTTTATGCCATGTCACGGGTAATTGATTCTAGCCATCACTGAACTTTTCAGTTTTTTCATTTCAGTCATTAAACTATTTTTTTTATCATTAAACTTTTATTTTTTTCATTTTAGTATTTCCAGCCAAAATTGCTTAGCTGGAAACCGGAAATTGAAATGTGGCAACCGGATTTCGCTAGTTTTACTTTGAAAATTTATCACATATACATAATTTCACTTTGAAAATGAGTTTCTGGGTCAATATGACAAATTTTCAGGTAAAAACAAAATTAATTATGGCTACCATCTAAGCATTTTTGACCGTAAAATACCAAAATAAAAAAATATGAAAGTTCAATTATCAAAAAGGAAAAAAACAATTTAGTGACTGAAATGAAAAACTCAAAAATTTAATGATCTTCATAATTAATTACCCGCCATGTTGTCAACTCAGCAATTTTCACCGGATTTTTGAATGGTGTATGGATTTTAGAAAATTTGATAGTTAGTGAATTTTTGATGACATTAATCCTATTATATTTATATCGCATCCTTATCAATATGAGGGAAATTTTCCGTAAAAATTAATATAAAATCATCTTAAATATAGAAATAAAACTTTTGAAATAGAACATCTTAAAATGAAAAGTAAAACTTCTAATATGGGAGAAAATTATTACAATTTGTGGAAAAAAAATAATATACAAAATAAAATAATATTTTATGGATTTAAATTGTTCATTTTCCCACCAAAAAGAAAAAACAATTTTCTGATTAGTTTCTTTCCAGCTTCCTTGAAATTGACCTAGCTAGCTACAAAGAAAGAAAACGATAAATTATGGCATGAAAGTAATAAACTATATAATTTGTACATCAACATGAATATATGAGTAAGTACTCTTAATTCTGAAATTCAAAGGTATCAATGTAATAATAATGCCAAAATATGGAAGAAAAAAAACATGGGACATCAATGGTCCGAAGGAGCCATAGTATGATACTATTAGAGTTCCAAAAATAACATTATTTGTTTCTAGAAATAACTTATTTTCAGATCTCTAAACTATACCTGCATTTTCTATCTGAACTTTAAACTATTTTTTGTTTTTATTTGGTTTTTAAATCAAAAACACATTTTAAATCCTTGAATGATAGATGCGATGTTATTTTATTATCTTTAAAAATATAAATTAATATTCTAAATGGCGTCGTTTTTATAAGTTAGAGACCGGAAATTTTATTTTTTTTTGTTAAGTTGGAAGGGCTGGAAATTGATTCTTTTTTTCCTTGTTTCTATGCTTAAGTTTTGGATAAAACATAAAAGCTGTTGATTCAAAAGTTGGTGTCAGTCTGAGGATTAAAATCCAAAAAGCCGGTTGTTTCTATGAAGATGGCTTTTAGTTTGTAGTTTTTAAGCCATTCTCGTACCAGAATCTTTAACTGGCCTCAGCTCCAATTACATAGTCCAACTGCCTATTCAATTCATTTTGACTCTTTCTTTTATGGATATCACAAAATAACAACAATAATGCTCTCATTTTTGTCTACTTCTTTTTTATTGAGTAAATGATCAATCAAGTATCTCAATTTATATCTCAGGCTCAAATAATTCAATTTAACTGTTTTAGTCAATTAAAAATAATAATTTTTTGTCAATTAAAAATTGAATTGTACGCTATGAATAAATTTATTTATTAAAAACTCAAATTTATCCTTAGTTGACCTAAAAATAAAAAATAATATTTTAATCGTCTAAAGATAAAAAATATAGTCCTTAATTAATCTAGCTGAAAGTGAGTTATTTAATTCAGAGTCAAAAGTTTAGTTTGGCTCGATTTATTTACAGTTCCGGTATAATCTAGATTTGTTGGCTAGGGTCATATTGAGCCCGCCGAGCGTTTTAAATTTTTTATACAAGTCCAAACGTCGGAGCCCTTCTCGAGTTTTATATTTCCTATCTAAATCCGGCTTTAACACTATATTTTTGCAAATTTGGGTCGGATTTGAACAGGCTTAATGTGGAAATTCTATAAAAATAAAAAATCGAATTCTCTCATAAAATAACAGTTCGGATTCAGACTTAGATTGAGCTAAGGATAAAAAAAATCATGGGCTTTTTACACAAACAACTTACATTGGCTAATTATTTACTTTTATACATGTCATACTTTCCACTTACTAAACTAATACACACGGAGCTAATTATAACTTTTATACAGATTTTATATATTCAACCCTAATAGCACAATCATCATAATTTCATTTATTTTCTCTTTTCTCATCATTCAATTCTCTCTTCCTCTCAGCTCATATTTCTCTCTCTTCCTCTCAGCTCATCTTCCTCTCTCTTTTTTACCGTTCTATATTTTTCTGTTTCGCCGTCTTCCGATGTGCCGTCCTCTGTTCCTCTGCTCCTTCATAATCGTTCTCATCATCGTCTCTGTCGTCATCTTTTCCAATGCCATCATCTTTTCTACTCGTCGTCGTCATCTATTTGATTTCAGATCTATAATTTATTCATTGTTCTTCTTCTTTTTTCTTTTTTCTTTTTTTTTCAGATCTACAATTTTTTTACTGTTTTTTCACCATTAAACATGTATAGACATTATTTTTTAAGAATATAATGCTAATTTCATGTTATGTAATATAAATTTATGGTTGTATGGAATAATTTTTTGTCTGTATTTTTTTGTGCTTGATTGTATTTTTGTGTTTTTTTATTCTGAAACTCTATTTATTGATGATGGTTGATTGCTGAAATATTATAATAGTAATAGTGTTGTTTATTTTATGTTGATTTTGTGTTGATAATCAATTGGTATTTTCTTGATTTTAACATTGGAAAATTTTATTCTAAAAAAACATTGGCAAATTAGATAATTTTGTCCGTGAAATAAACTAAAAAAACAAAATTTAATTGAGATTAAATAATAATATGTTAGCATTATCATGTTGACATGTTGATTTTTTGTTGATATTTTATTGATTGTCACAGTTTTTCAAAGATATATATTTTATTTTATTTTTTATGTTGATTCGTTGTTAATTTATTGTTGACATTATGTTGATAAGTATTTTAATCCTTTTTCATTTTTAATTTTATGTTGACATGTCATTGACTTAATGTTGATAACATGTTAATTTTTCAATTATTGAAAGAAAAATAAAGTTAGTCTTAATTTGTTGTGTTGATGAGCTGTTGACATGCTTTTGATAATATGTTGATTTTTTTTATTTAAATCAATCAATGTTCTCATTTTACAAACATCTTGACTAAATTAGCATTAAGTGTTGATATCATGTTGACATTATGTTGATAACTTGTTAATATGGTATTAATAATTCTGCTAAAAACAATAAAAGTACAAAAAATTCAAAATAAATGTATGAGATAAAGAAATTATCAGAGTAAATACTCAAAATAATATGAAAAAACAACAACAATAATTCAAATAAAAAATTAAAATCATCCTTATAAAAACAGAAAAATATTACTCATACAACCAACACAATAATTCGTAAATTAAAAAAACTTATTTAAAAACATTTTTACTGCTCAATTCTCTTTACAAGTGCACAGTTCCTTCAACATCACTTGTATAATTGTTTGCCGTCTTCCATCCCTCATATTTAACCAAACTTTGACAAAACCGGTTCCATTTCACAAAATCATAAAGATGAAATACCTTAATAAAGGCATCATCCAAAACCTTTTCATGTTCACTGAAAGGTTTCTTCTTCGAAAAATTAGAAGTTGACCTAGTCTTAAGTGACCGTTATAATCAACATCATGTCAACAAGTGAAAAGATAAAGATTAATAAGTCTTTCAAAAACATAACAAAATACATACAATAACAGACCATAAAACAATCACTACAAGATAGACAAAACTAACTATGCATAATAAAATCAAATGAACAATACTTTCATCGATTTCTTGACTGAGGATTCTTCATGTTCAAAAAACTCAACATAAACTTTTCTCTTCGCACCAGCGCCTATCTTCCTTCGTTGTTTCGAATGAAACATACTTGCAAATTTTTTTCCAATATACAATATTTTTATTTTAGCCTTTTCAGCAATAATTCAGCCGTCTTTGAATGCTTGAAAAGTCGTGCAACTGTCTTCACTACATGAGCTACAACAAACTTTTGTAAATCATGATTTCAATAAACAAATTAACAGTCAATAGAATCAAACAAGATAATTTCAAAATAAATTAAATAAAAAATTAAACAAATTATCAAAAATTAAAAAAGCAGTTACATTAAAATACCTAATAAATTAAAAATCAATCAAATTAACAAAAAGAATTAAAAACCAAAACTGAAATAAAAAAAACAAAGCTAAACCTAAATCATGATTTCAATCAACAAACAACAATCAATGAGACTAAATAAACTAATTTCAAGATAAATTAAGTAAAAAATCAAAATATTACATAAAAATCAACAACAAAAACCTAGAAATTAGAATGACCTAAATCAAATAAATAAGAACAACAAATCGGCAAAATAATAAACAATAACATAATTCAAACAGTACGAATCAAATGCAAGTATCAATAACTCAGCAAAATCTAAAAATAAAATAAAAACGATAACTTACAGGTTTCTAGACACCGAAACAAGAGAGGAATTGTGGAGGAGAAGATCGTGGAAAAATAAGTAGAGAATGGAGACATAATCAACCGCTGATTGTGGAGAAAGAAACGAAGTGGAGAAGAAGAACAACAACAAGAAACATCCAAATTAAGAGAGAAATTGAAAAAACGTATAAAAGATACTCCCTCCGGTTCATAATATTTGTTGCATTTGAGAAATTGTTTTGGTCTATAATATTTGTCATGTTATAATTATATAATACCAAGAGAACATTAATTGTTATTTTTCCATGTTTGCCTCCTATTAATTTATTAAAAAAATACAATAAACAAATAAAAATAGTAATCATAAATGTAAACAAGTTTTAATGTAGGGTTAATTTAGTAAAAATGTTTACAAATAAAGACATATTAATTGCTTTCTTAATTCTTGTGTTAAAGTTAAATGCGACAAATATTATGTATCGGAGGGAGTATATTTCTGAAAAAGGAAGTTGGTTTTATAAAATTTGAAGGTTGTGAATGTAAAGATTTAACTTGTACTGTAAATAAAAATAAATGGACTGCCGAAATCTGATTTTACATAAAACGCCCAAAAATCATTGCTCAAGGGCCGGGCTTGGACGATCCCAAATCCATGGACAGGTATAGTACAGTCCCTGTAAGCAACATAATCCCATTATTGGACTTCAGATTTATACAGGCCAATGCCAAAGTGTCCATCTCACGAGCCCAAATTGCCATTTGTACCAGGACCAACTTCATCATCAATAGTAACGTCACAATCCCTACGCATTTTGTTTTTATTTTAAATATAATATCTTGTATTATTTTACTATAGAAAAAAAATATTATTACTGTTTGTATTTGTGTATACAATTATCTTCATAAAATAAATATTATGAATGTGTTTTTTGAATTATTTAATAAATTGTTTTATGATTTTTAAGAATTGAATAGTTGTACTGTGAATAGTTGTATTATATAAATGCTTAACTATATATATTTTTTTATTATAATATAATTAATTATTTAATTATTTAATTTTAAAATTAGTTTTATTCACAAAAATACCAAACCTATGCATTTTGTGTCAGCTATAGCCAAACCTTATTTAAATATTTCAGCTGCCATGTCAGCCAATTGCTTAGTTGGCGGTGACGTGGACGACACGGTGTCTGAAAAACCGGTTCGATTCAAAAATGGCTAAAAAAGAAATAGAACATATAAGGTTTGGCTAAATCTTGTGATTTTTAAAGATTTGGCTATAATTGACACAAAACGTATAAGTTTGGCAATTTTTTGTGATTAAGCCTTATATAAAAGGTACACAATAACAATCAGATTAAATATTTTTAGAGAATTTGAGAAATTAAACTGTAATTGAATACAAAATTCTAAAAATTACACTTTCAAAATAAAACTATTTAAACCCAAAACTTTTTGAAAGTAGTAGTTTGGCATACTAATCTCTACATTTTATAGGTTTTAACTTTTCTAATTTCATGCATCGTAAAGTTTTATAAATGACTTTTATTTTATTTTAAAAACATAATCTCTATATTTTATATATTTAAAATTTATTAAATAAAAAATATACCCCCTTCGTCTTGAAATAATAGGGCACTTTTCTTCTTTACACAGTTTAAGAAATACAATTAATACTCTATTTTTTTATAATTTTATCTTTTTTTTTATCATTTCCCTATTAAATGTTTTGTTTAATTTATTTTTTTAGACAAATGGCAATAAATGATAAATATTAAATAAAGATAAAATAGAAAAACCAACACTTTAAATTATGATTTACAACAAGAGAAATGCTATATCACGCGAAGTGATATAACACAAAATACACTCCATACATAGTAACTGTATTAATGACTGCATATTTATGGTTTTCTTTTCTTTTTTACTCAATTCAATGTCCATTCTTTCTTTTGTTTTATTGTACAAATACCACTTATTTGACTTTAGTTTTTTTTTTCCTATCAAAATTATAATATGTTTATATTTCAATTTTTTTTATTTATCTCTTCTTTTGTTGTACTTATTTTATGATTTAAAATTTAAATATTTAGATTTTTAAATTCTAAATTCTAAATTTTAAACTTTAAAATTCTAAATTTTAAACTCTAGAAATTAAATTTTAAATTTTAAATTCTAGACATTAAATACTAAATTTTAAACTCTAAATTAAATCATAAATCATTAAATTTTAAATTTTAAACAACAAATTCTAAACACTGAATTATAGATTATAAATTGTAAACTCTAAATTTTGAATCATAAATCACAAATTCTAAAACATAAACTCTAAACTCCAATTAATCCATAGATTGTAAACTCAAAACTCTAAATTCTAAAAATTAAATTTTTATTATAAATAATTATTATGATATACATATTTATATAAAGTGATAAAAAAAGTACTAAATATTTTCAATTTTTATTTTCTTGATTAATATTTTATAAATAGTTAATACTTACAATACATAACGTTAATATAAAAAAAATGATAAAATGAAAATTTTATAAGCTAAAATTATTCAAATGGGTGAACTAAGGTGTGATAAAAAGATAAATATTATATTTACCAAAAAAAGGAATAATGTATAATTTTAATAAAAAAATAAAGTTAAATAAGTGCAGAATAAAACAAAAAAAAAATATTGAATTGCGTTAAAAAGGAAAAAGTATAATTATACTTTCATAAGTGCAGAGAAATAAAAAGAAATTAAAATACAAACATATTACTATAATTTTGATAGGAAAAAACCTAAAGTTAAATAAGTGGCAATTGAAGAATAAAACAAGAAAAAAAGAACATTGAATTGATTGCAAAAGAAGAAAACCATAAAGACTTAAGTGCCAATATACCCCTCCAACTTGTAATTAATGTACAATTAACACATACATTAATTTTGTGGGCAAATCAGTACACGAACTTAGTGGTTATTTGCCCCATTTTGACAGTTTACCCCCTCAATTTGTAAGTTAATTGTCTCCTAAATTGGCAATTTGCCCCCTTAACTTGTAAATAAATTTGCCCAAATGGGCTAATTGCCCATAATTATCAAGTTTGTGTATTGATTTGTCAACAAAGTTAATTTATGTGTTAATTGCCCATTGCTTACAAGTTGAAGGGGCAAATTGTAACTTAAATCAAACCATAAATATACAGTCATTATTACAGTTACCAATGCATGGAGTAGTTCGTGTTTATATCACTTCGTGTGATATAGCATTTCTCTTACAACAAATGTGTATAGAGCCAAAGATTCCCCCCACTGATCAGAGTACGCCGATTACCCCCCGAACCGTACAAGATAGTTACCATCTATCATACGGCTTTCAAACTTCACTTTTTTTTTTCATTCCACTATTTGGGACAAATAAAATGAGGAAAGTTGACTATTGTTTTGAGACGGGAGAGTATATTTTACTATCAAAAGGGAATCTATTGATGGTGAGATAATACAAAAATAGGAGTAAAGAGTCGATCCGATCTATAAATTTATAACCCATGATTAGATAACTCATTCTTGATTATTTATATCAATTAAATATAATACTCTCAATTGTTGCATTGATTAAGATCAATATTTTCTATTTTCAGGTCAATTAATTGGGTCATCCTGGTCCTTGAACTTTTTCATGTTGCCTTTAATTAACGTAAAAATAGAAAATATTGTCATTAATTGGTCGAAATGTCCAAAACTGAGTTATTTGACCTTGAGCATAAATTGAAGTACCAAATTAACCTTTTGCTCTAAATAATAGTAGTAAAGGAGAGAAGTTTAATTTTAAAGTGTTTGATAGAATAGACGTTTCTGAATTGAATTTACAATTATAGAGCAATATCCCACATGATTCCAATTTGAAAATCATCAACAATTTCTCTTAAATTAGAAAATATCGATACGTTTATATGACTTTGAATTTGTTACTTTAAGTGTTATATTACACCACCGTCCATTTCCCCACTATTACATTATTAGTAACTTTGATTTCTTTTAAACCTTAGTAAATCTTTTTAAAATTAACTAGTACATATTTTCTTTATTTTCCCATGTAAGATATGAAATATATATAAAAATGTAGTTGGCTTTCTAGGGTAGTGACTGAATGTTAATTTAGTGTTATTTGGTTTAAGAAAATATATAGGATAAAGATAAGATATCAAAATCATTAAATTATATGTTAGTGCAACTCTCACCAAAAAAATATTAGTGCTTATTAATAGAACTTAAAATAAGAATGATTTTCCGTTGGCCGACGTAGCTAATAATACATAGTTTAATCGTATGCTCATTCAGTTAATAAATAGAATTAAATACACATTATATCACAAATTTTATCGTATTTTATAATTATATAATACGTTAACTATACCACACACGTTGGTGTTACGGAAACAGGAAACAGAAACGACACAAAATAGACACGGAGAAATTGATTTTTTTTAAATGAAAGGTACAAAAAGTGTAAATAATAAAAATATAGGAATATATTTATAATATTAAAAATTATAAAGTATTTGTAATACCCCGTAAACTGTTAAGATACTTTTCAGATTCTAGGACGTGCCACTTGTCAGAAATTAAGAAAGTTGGGATAAGGTGATCGGGAATGAGAATCAAAATAACAAGTATTGTCGGAATAAGTATATTAATTGGATCGCGGAATAATAAATTTTAAGCGAAAATTTATTATTCAGAGTGATTACTAGCGGGACTAAAGGGAAGCCAGAGTAATTAAAATAAAATAAAGTATAAGTCCCGATCTAATGATTTTCACGTTAAGGTCTGTGAAATATTTTTAAGAAATTATGGAAAAAGTTTCATAATTTTTGGACATTGTTTAGTTAAGCATGTCGGTTAATTGAGAAGTTGAGTTAAAGTGCAAATTAGCCACTTTAAGGACTAAAGTGGACTTTTGACCATAAAATTCCGAGGGAAGTTGTGTTTTACTCTATTTTCTTAAGATAAGAAAATAATGTCCATAAAATGATTATCGATAATCATTAAAATGAAATATTGGATGAAAAAGTGCAAGTTAGCTCAAAATGGAAATTTGAGCGTTTTTGGCAAAAATTGCCAAAATAAAATTATTGGAAAATGAAATTATAAGATATGAGATTAATATTATTTATTTGGAAATAAATAATATGGAGTTAGTCGGACCTAAAAGATTTAGTGTTCGACGGACTAAATTGGACGAAAGAAAAGTTATGGATTAAGAAATGAGGAGGTGGCAAATTTATGGGCCAAAATGGATATAAGGCCACAACTTGATGAGTAAGTGATTAAGTGGCATAATTTCCAGCAATATCCATAACTCATTCATTCATTAGCAAAGAATAAGAAGAAAGAAAGAAAAGATGGAGAAGAAGAAAGAAAAGAGAAAAATGGAGAGATCATGCCAAAATCAAGTTTCGGAACTCGTTTCTCGACCAAATTGAACGATTTTGGTGGCTATGGATTCAGGACTCAATCCTCTACTCAAGGTAAGCATCAATTCCAGTTTTTATTTGCTGAATTTTGGACGAAATGGATGAGTAAAGGGCTGTTCATTTTCGGCAATTTCATGAATTCATGGTTGAATATATAATTGATGATTCTTGATGTTTAGAAGCTTTGAATTTGATATTTTGATGATGGAATTATGAGTAATTAAGGTTGATATATTTAAGATAGGTCATGGCCGAAATTTATTGAATATAAGTGATAGATTTGGATGAGAAATTGAAGGCAAGTTTTGGCAATCATGGATGAATTTGGTGTGTTGATTATGTTAATGATTCTTGATAAATTTAAGTCATTAATTATGAGATTTGATGGTTGAATATTGATAAGTTAGGGCTGTTATGTAAGAAGTGTTATGTCTGAAAATTTTGGAAATTTTTAATGATTAAAATTGGACGAGAACTAAGTGATTTCGGCAATATGTCGGGTTTGCGTGTTTGAATGCTTGTTTGGCGGTGATGAAACGTTTTGCGTTTTGTTTCCTAGGTTCGGCAAGGATTCCGGACAGCCATGCCCTGCCCCTAGTAGGCAGAGGTATAAAGGTCATAGGGGCTGAGGGGGTAAGTCCTCAATTGTCGAGAACGAAAGCATTCGTCGTTGGTTAAACTCGACAAGTAACGGATCGAGGTAAGAATGTAGTTCGACGTTTTCGAAATAAGTATTGATTGGACTTTGGTGTGATTAATGTTTAAGGTATTTGGCCCTAGCATAGTACAAAGATTTATGATATAAATGCTAAAGTCTAAGGTTCCGTTAGTCTATAAGTTACGAGATAAAGTTTACGCAAACTAGTAGGACGTTTTGCAGAAAACTCTTATGCAAAACAGCCCTGTTGCAAAGGCCGTATCTCGAGTTATATAACTCCAAATTAAGTTCCGTTTGTTGGTACGGAAACTTAAGGATGTTATCTAAATATGTCTAAGTATAAGTTTTTGATGAATCGGAACCTAAGATGTTCATTTTGGACTGAACATTTTATTGTGCAGTCTGCCCTGCACTTGTAATCAGCTTTAAGGAAATAACTTTGGAGCTAATTTCCGACACCTTCGGGTGCTAATCTCAGTCCGAGACCTAAACAAATGTTTTAGGAGACATTCTAAACTTTAAGAATGTTAAGTTTGTTTAGAGGTCGGACTGTTTTAAATGAGCGATTTCGATAGCCGAAGTTGGCTAGAAATTATGTTTTGGATATTTAGCATATAGTTAGAATGTTAATAATTTAGGTTATTATCGAATTTTTGTAGACTTGCCGAGGAAACTACTAACAGGACACGGAACGTGACGAACGATATTGCTTTGTTTGTTCTAGAAGATTTTGGATAGCAAGTGGTGAGTTTACAGTCTACTTTTGCGTGTTATTAATAAAAGTTATTCATTTTGTTTATTATTATTATAAATGCATCGCATGAAACGTTATTATTTATAATGATTATTATTTTTATTAAATGTTTATTCTTTATGAAATAAAACTAGTATAGTGATCCGAGGAAACGAGCTACCTATTGGGCGTCAATAGGCTGTGTGATCACCAGTGTCCGGTCAGTCATAGAATTAGTATAGATAGATGCATGTATTTAAAAATGTTTGATATGATCTCGTTAAATGATGACTATGTTTGGGAGTAAGGAGGATTATGTTTTTGGTAGATACGTGAGTAACTCGGTTGAACTATCTCGGGACCCGTATCTAGTGAGTAACTCGGTTGAACTATCTCGGGACTCACACCTTGGGATTAAGCAGTGACATGATGTAACTCGGTTGAACTATCTCGGGACTATGTCACGTGGTAACGAGTAACTCGGTTGAACTATCTCGGGACCGTACCACTTGGATTGAAATGATTTGATATAATATTGATGGATACAATATGAGTAGGATACGGATAGGAAATAGTAAGAGTTTAAGATTAAGGTTTCAATCGGATCTAATACTTGATATATACTATGTTCATATATATATTTGTTATGTTTTAAATGCGATGTTATTTTACACAACACCATTAGTAAACGTAAACTCACTCAGTATTTCCCAAAATACTGACCCCCTCACAGTGTTTCATTTCAGGGTCATAGTAAAGGATGTGACGAACTTCTATGTCCTTGTTCCAGAAGTTCGGAGTTTGTACAGAATCAATAGTGCTGCAGTAGTTGAGTATTAGTAAGTTGTAACGGTGTGTCAAACGGTTTTGATTGTAAAACGTATACTCTGATATTTGTAAAAGGTTTTGAAACTGCGCTTTTAAACCGTTTGTTAAAGGTGGAACGGGCTGTGCTAGATGTGAGACATCGCAATATAAGACCCAGGTTCCTATGTAATGTTTTCAGGTTTTGAAACAGACGTTTGTATACGTCAAGAATGGAAAGGTTTTCATGAAAATGATTTTGTATATGATTATGATTTTTTTTTATCAATTTATTCACGAAAAATTTATACTCATTTTAGGCTTGCTACGGGTTTTGGAAACAAAAATTCCCATTCCCTAGCGCCGGTCGCGACTTGAGATTTCGGGTCGTGACAAAGGTGGTATCAGAGCAGTTGGTCCAGTTACCACTACTAATATGGTTTGAGGCAGGTTGATACTACTGCCAGTCTGTGATTAATGTCTGTCTGACCCTAGGTACTCTGTCATTAAGTGACCTAGGAACTACTGCAGCTATAGGATTCGAGTCTTGTCATTGATAAGTCCTTGTTGTGTTCAAATTTCTAACTCTCCTCGATAGGATGCGAGTCCGTATAATCCGATTGCTTCGTGAAACGTTGTTTGTTCTATATGGAATACGTGTTGACGATGAGGACGCGTGCTTTATTTACGCTGGAGTATGCATATGCAATGTGCATACGGAGAAGGACTTGTGAGAAATGGAATCTCACAACGAATTGTTCTTGTTTCACCATGTTTGGGCAAGATGCACGCTATAGTCAACAGAGAGGATGTACCCTCCAGGTTAATTTCATCCGACCGTTCTTATATCGTTGAGGAAGGACACGATCACCCGAATGCCAGTTGGATATTCTTGAACCAAATAGACGGTTCAATCTAATGGTAGTGACTAGAAGTCATCTGAAACGAATCTAGTCAAACGCCCCGGTACGATTCGTATGATTAGCACTAGTATATTATGGTTTGGCTAGTAAGGCAAGCCATTATAGTAGAGAGGGATAGTATAAGAGATAGATCGTCATCGAATAAGATGATGCATTAGAAAGATTGCGAAGCTAGGTGCATAACCTAAGATAATCCTTTAGGAAGGGAACAAAACGTAGAGAACATACATTGAACACACATTGAACATATATTGAAAGAGTTCGACATACTCTACAAAATGTCCAATATGCACGAATAACCTAAGCTATGCCCTGAACATAGCTTGATAAGTAGATGATGAATAGATAGAGAACAAGAAGAGAAAGGACACACCAATAAGATTGATGAAAAGTCATAATAAAGAAAAGCTAAAATGTCACAGAAGTTCCGATCTGAGTTGACTTATGGTATTTACAAAAGAAATAACGCTTTGAGATTTCTTTTGAAAGTATAATTGTGCACAGTCCCAACATATAGTATGCCATAGGAAGCATGAAAGACATAATTGAAAATATATTGCAGTATCAGCATATATGTATAAATATTTTGATATAAAACCATAATTTTACACTACATCATGCATTCGCTGATACGAGCAATTAAAAGAATTTGAAATAGCAACTCTTTAGTGATGAGAGGTGTCATCACTCTGATGCGCAATTATACTAAAGATTTTGAAACGATATGATTGAGATTGTATTTGATTTGAAAATAAAACGTTTTGAAAGTGCCGACGGGCAAAGTCAAAACGATTTGAAAACATAAGAAAACTAGATGGAATTTCTTGTGGCGCCAATATATAAACTTTAACAAAGAGCAATAACAAATATAAAGGATTGTATAGAGATAGTTTGATAGTGAGCGTAGCTTTACAGCTCATAGGTAGAGCCTATAAAATGAAGATCGTATAGGAGGAGTGAGTCACCTCAAGAGCAAGAGGTACAACGATGATCGCTAGATAACGACATCGAAGTATTTGATTGCAAACATTGACACCAAGATGTGTGTGATCGATATAGACAACCATCACGATAATGGGAATTCATGACACGCAAACACATAAACCCTAAGAAGAATATAGTTTTGGATCGAGAGCGCTTAGAAGACGCGAAGGAAGTAAACGAGAGATACGGCTTGTAAAACCCTGATAAATTCTGATCAAGCAGTTGGATCGGGTTGATTTTGGAGTATGATATTCCTAATACGGTTACCTAAAGACTAACCGTTGCGATTGACGAACGGTGAAGTAGATGAATAGAGGTTACAGAGAGATCTATTGAGAGAGTCGGTGCTAAAGAGATTTGTATATCTTGCGTGGATTAAAAGCACTCGATAAAGGTAATCGAGGAAAGGAAGTGAGAACGTTACTTGGAAAGTAACAAGAAGGGAACAAGGAAATCAACGTCTGTACAAAAGAAGTTAAGAGGAATTGAATTGGTCTAGGTATGCGAACAAATTTACTGATAGACGAGATATCAGTAAGAATATGATAAAGGGACTTACACAAGATCAAGAGTGCAACCCGTCAACAAATTCAAAAGGGAACAACCCTCGACCCTAAACAAAAGATAAGGTTGGAGATATTGAGAATAAGAAGTACAAGGTGATCGAAAGGTAAGTAGGACAAAGGTGAGAACTTCACCGGACATTGGTAAGTAGTTACCAGTCCTATAATCACTAAGACTAGAGGATCCAAAAGTAACATACGCAATAGAATTGTAGGAATAAAAAGGATCGAAAAGCAATATGTGCATTAAGACAAGAAGTATACATTGGTCACGAAACGTAGTAGAGTAATGGTAAGGATTTCAATGGACGCTAGTAAAAGATATTACCAGTCTGATATAGACATTTAAAAATAAAGGATCATGAGCTAAGATATATTGTGCATAAGGACTTGATACATATCGAGAAATGCCAGGCATGCATTCCACTTCATGAGATTCATGAGCTATGAAATGCATGAATAGTGGTGAAGGAAAAGGAATTCCTAACTACCATATGACACGAATAAGATATGTGTTAAGTAACAACACATCATAAAATAAGTAATCTACGGAAGAGTAGGACTTGAGATAAGGTGACAGATTAACCGTGTACTCAACAAGAAAAGAAAAGTATAGGAGAACATTTAAGGAGATTAATGAAATATCGAAAGAAGTTTGACTCTAAACGGAAGATGCAGACAGGAGGATGAAGTCTAAGAATAACGATAATATTTCAAGTAAGGATCATTTGGATGCTTAGTTCATAAGCTTAAACAACAGCCTATGCAAGCAATCAACGATAACCTGGAAGGCGAATTCCAGGCCAATTTTTGACACTTTTGAGTATCAATCTCAACCCGGAGTGTAAAGGAAAATTTTGGACAGCATTGTTGACTATAAGAATGTCAACTTATTTTGGTAAACAGATGCTTTTGAATAAGCGAATTGGACAGCTGAAGAGAGCTAGAAAAGAAAATTTTAGACAAGTTTAGGATAACTCAAAAAGATGTAAGTCAAAGTTTTTATTAATAGATGATGGACAAACAAATGTTTGAAGTTGATATGGGAATGAGTCCATATTGATTTGTGACCACAACTTTGGGTAAGTTGGTAGAAAGTTAATATGAAGAGTAGTATGACTCTTATGATATCACAAAGCGAATGATAAATAAAAGTTGAAGAGTGTTAGCGCTAAGAAGCGAAAGGATGCGAGCCTATTAAGGAAAGAGGTTAGTGGACGACGGGAGAAGAGCCCAACGTGATAACAATTGTTATCCCACATGTTTTTGTCCTATCGATACGGAAATTGTATACGAAGTTGCTACGCGCGAATTAAGAAAGTTGCAGAAAGGTTGGTCATCTCTTTTACGAACAGATATTAAGTATAAACGTACAATTGACTATGATACAAAGAAATGCAACGACAAAACTAACAATCTTTATAGATGTTAGCAATTCTCGTAAGAAGAATCGAAAATTTGATAACAAAGACAGTTATTAAAGTTGAAAACGATAGAGGAAATAATACCAAGAAAAACAAAATACAGTTCAAGTTGGATAGAATAGAAAGTTATCCCAAAGGTATGGATAAAGTCGAGGATTAATATACAGTAGAAGTGAGCAAGGATCTATTATAAGAAAAGGAGCCAGTAGGGATCGTTGTTACGCAAATAAGAAACCTACGAACTAACGATACTTCAGCGATGCAAGTTCTTTGGAAAAATCACTCTATCAAAGAGTGTACGTGCAAGGTAAGAGCGAGTATGCAAGGAAGCTACTCATATGTGTTTATTTCGAGTAAGTGGCAAAAGTTTAAATTCGAGGACGAATTTATTATAAGGGGGGGTGAATGTAATACCCCGTAAACTGTTAAGATACTTTTCAGATTCTAGGACGTGCCACTTGTCCGAAATTAAGAAAGTTGGGATAAGGTGATCGGGAATGAGAATCAAAATAACAAGTATTGTCGGAATAAGTATATTAATTGGATCGCGGAATAATAAATTTTAAGCGAAAATTTATTATTCAGAGTGATTACTAGCGGGACTAAAGGGAAGCCAGAGTAATTAAAATAAAATAAAGTATAAGTCCCGATCTAATGATTTTCACGTTAAGGTCCGTGAAATATTTTTAAGAAATTATGGAAAAAGTTTCATAATTTTTGGACATTGTTTAGTTAAGCATGTCGGTTAATTGAGAAGTTGAGTTAAAGTGCAAATTAGCCACTTTAAGGACTAAAGTGGACTTTTGACCATAAAATTCCGAGGGAAGTTGTGTTTTACTCTATTTTCTTAAGATAAGAAAATAATGTCCATAAAATGATTATCGATAATCATTAAAATGAAATATTGGATGAAAAAGTGCAAGTTAGCTCAAAATGGAAATTTGAGCGTTTTTGGCAAAAATTGCCAAAATAAAATTATTGAAAAATGAAATTATAAGATATGAGATTAATATTATTTATTTGGAAATAAATAATATGGAGTTAGTCGGACCTATAAGATTTAGTGTTCGACGGACTAAATTGGACGAAAGAAAAGTTATGGATTAAGAAATGAGGAGGTGGCAAATTAAAGGGCTAAAATGGATATAAGGCCACAACTTGATGAGTAAGGGATTAAGTGGCATAATTTCCAGAAATATCCATAACTCATTCATTCATTAGCAAAGAATAAGAAGAAAGAAAGAAAAGATGGAGAAGAAGAAAGAAAAGAGAAAAATGGAGAGATCATGCCAAAATCAAGTTTCGGAACTCGTTTCTCGACCAAATTGAACGATTTTGGTGGCTATGGATTCAGGACTCAATCCTCTACTCAAGGTAAGCATCAATTCCAGTTTTTATTTGCTGAATTTTGGACGAAATGGATGAGTAAAGGGCTGTTCATTTTCGGCAATTTCATGAATTCATGGTTGAATATATAATTGATGATTCTTGATGTTTAGAAGCTTTGAATTTGATATTTTGATGATGGAATTATGAGTAATTAAGGTTGATATATTTAAGATAGGTCATGGCCGAAATTTATTGAATATAAGTGATAGATTTGGATGAGAAATTGAAGGCAAGTTTTGGCAATCATGGATGAATTTGGTGTGTTGATTATGTTAATGATTCTTGATAAATTTAAGTCATTAATTATGAGATTTGATGGTTGAATATTGATAAGTTAGGGCTGTTATGTAAGAAGTGTTATGTCTGAAAATTTTGGAAATTTTTAATGATTAAAATTGGACGAGAACTAAGTGATTTCGGCAATATGTCGGGTTTGCGTGTTTGAATGCTTGTTTGGCGGTGATGAAACGTTTTGCGTTTTGTTTCCTAGGTTCGGCAAGGATTCCGGACAGCCATGCCCTGCCCCTAGTAGGCAGAGGTATAAAGGTCATAGGGGCTGAGGGGGTAAGTCCTCAATTGTCGAGAACGAAAGCATTCGTCGTTGGTTAAACTCGACAAGTAACGGATCGAGGTAAGAATGTAGTTCGACGTTTTCGAAATAAGTATTGATTGGACTTTGGTGTGATTAATGTTTAAGGTATTTGGCCCTAGCATAGTACAAAGATTTATGATATAAATGCTAAAGTCTAAGGTTCCGTTAGTCTATAAGTTACGAGATAAAGTTTACGCAAACTAGTAGGACGTTTTGCAGAAAACTCTTCTGCAAAACAGCCCTGTTGCAAAGGCCGTATCTCGAGTTATATAACTCCAAATTAAGTTCCGTTTGTTGGTACGGAAACTTAAGGATGTTATCTAAATATGTCTAAGTATAAGTTTTTGATGATTCGGAACCTAAGATGTTCATTTTGGACTGAATATTTTATTATGCAGTCTGCCCTGCACTTGTAATCAGCTTTAAGGAAATAACTTTGGAGCTAATTTCCGACACCTTCGGGTGCTAATCTCAGTCCGAGACCTAAACAAATGTTTTAGGAGACATTCTAAACTTTAAGAATGTTAAGTTTGTTTAGAGGTCGGACTGTTTTAAATGAGCGATTTCGATAGCCGAAGTTGGCTAGAAATTATGTTTTGGATATTTAGCATATAGTTAGAATGTTAATAATTTAGGTTATTATCGAATTTTTGTAGACTTGCCGAGGAAACTACTAACAGGACACGGAACGTGACGAACGATATTGCTTTGTTTGTTCTAGAAGATTTTGGATAGCAAGTGGTGAGTTTACAGTCTACTTTTGCGTGTTATTAATAAAAGTTATTCATTTTGTTTATTATTATTATAAATGCATCGCATGAAACGTTATTATTTATAATGATTATTATTTTTATTAAATGTTTATTCTTTATGAAATAAAACTAGTATAGTGATCCGAGGAAACGAGCTACCTATTGGGCGTCAATAGGCTGTGTGATCACCAGTGTCCGGTCAGTCATAGAATTAGTATAGATAGATGCATGTATTTAAAAATGTTTGATATGATCTCGTTAAATGATGACTATGTTTGGGAGTAAGGAGGATTATGTTTTTGGTAGATACGTGAGTAACTCGGTTGAACTATCTCGGGACCCGTATCTAGTGAGTAACTCGGTTGAACTATCTCGGGACTCACACCTTGGGATTAAGCAGTGACATGATGTAACTCGGTTGAACTATCTCGGGACTATGTCACGTGGTAACGAGTAACTCGGTTGAACTATCTCGGGACCGTACCACTTGGATTGAAATGATTTGATATAATATTGATGGATACAATATGAGTAGGATACGGATAGGAAATAGTAAGAGTTTAAGATTAAGGTTTCAATCGGATCTAATACTTGATATATACTATGTTCATATATATATTTGTTATGTTTTAAATGCGATGTTATTTTACACAACACCATTAGTAAACGTAAACTCACTCAGTATTTCCCAAAATACTGACCCCCTCACAGTGTTTCATTTCAGGGTCATAGTAAAGGATGTGACGAACTTCTATGTCCTTGTTCCAGAAGTTCGGAGTTTGTACAGAATCAATAGTGCTGCAGTAGTTGAGTATTAGTAAGTTGTAACGGTGTGTCAAACGGTTTTGATTGTAAAACGTATACTCTGATATTTGTAAAAGGTTTTGAAACTGCGCTTTTAAACCGTTTGTTAAAGGTGGAACGGGCTGTGCTAGATGTGAGACATCGCAATATAAGACCCAGGTTCCTATGTAATGTTTTCAGGTTTTGAAACAGACGTTTGTATACGTCAAGAATGGAAAGGTTTTCATGAAAATGATTTTGTATATGATTATGATTTTTTTTTATCAATTTATTCACGAAAAATTTATACTCATTTTAGGCTTGCTACGGGTTTTGGAAACAAAAATTCCCATTCCCTAGCGCCGGTCGCGACTTGAGATTTCGGGTCGTGACAAAGGTGGTATCAGAGCAGTTGGTCCAGTTACCACTACTAATATGGTTTGAGGCAGGTTGATACTACTGCCAGTCTGTGATTAATGTCTGTCTGACCCTAGGTACTCTGTCATTAAGTGACCTAGGAACTACTGCAGCTATAGGATTCGAGTCTTGTCATTGATAAGTCCTTGTTGTGTTCAAATTTCTAACTCTCCTCGATAGGATGCGAGTCCGTATAATCCGATTGCTTCGTGAAACGTTGTTTGTTCTATATGGAATACGTGTTGACGATGAGGACGCGTGCTTTATTTACGCTGGAGTATGCATATGCAATGTGCATACGGAGAAGGACTTGTGAGAAATGGAATCTCACAACGAATTGTTCTTGTTTCACCATGTTTGGGCAAGATGCACGCTATAGTCAACAGAGAGGATGTACCCTCCAGGTTAATTTCATCCGACCGTTCTTATATCGTTGAGGAAGGACACGATCACCCGAATGCCAGTTGGATATTCTTGAACCAAATAGACGGTTCAATCTAATGGTAGTGACTAGAAGTCATCTGAAACGAATCTAGTCAAACGCCCCGGTACGATTCGTATGATTAGCACTAGTATATTATGGTTTGGCTAGTAAGGCAAGCCATTATAGTAGAGAGGGATAGTATAAGAGATAGATCGTCATCGAATAAGATGATGCATTAGAAAGATTGCGAAGCTAGGTGCATAACCTAAGATAATCCTTTAGGAAGGGAACAAAACGTAGAGAACATACATTGAACACACATTGAACATATATTGAAAGAGTTCGACATACTCTACAAAATGTCCAATATGCACGAATAACCTAAGCTATGCCCTGAACATAGCTTGATAAGTAGATGATGAATAGATAGAGAACAAGAAGAGAAAGGACACACCAATAAGATTGATGAAAAGTCATAATAAAGAAAAGCTAAAATGTCACAGAAGTTCCGATCTGAGTTGACTTATGGTATTTACAAAAGAAATAACGCTTTGAGATTTCTTTTGAAAGTATAATTGTGCACAGTCCCAACATATAGTATGCCATAGGAAGCATGAAAGACATAATTGAAAATATATTGCAGTATCAGCATATATGTATAAATATTTTGATATAAAACCATAATTTTACACTACATCATGCATTCGCTGATACGAGCAATTAAAAGAATTTGAAATAGCAACTCTTTAGTGATGAGAGGTGTCATCACTCTGATGCGCAATTATACTAAAGATTTTGAAACGATATGATTGAGATTGTATTTGATTTGAAAATAAAACGTTTTGAAAGTGCCGACGGGCAAAGTCAAAACGATTTGAAAACATAAGAAAACTAGATGGAATTTCTTGTGGCGCCAATATATAAACTTTAACAAAGAGCAATAACAAATATAAAGGATTGTATAGAGATAGTTTGATAGTGAGCGTAGCTTTACAGCTCATAGGTAGAGCCTATAAAATGAAGATCGTATAGGAGGAGTGAGTCACCTCAAGAGCAAGAGGTACAACGATGATCGCTAGATAACGACATCGAAGTATTTGATTGCAAACATTGACACCAAGATGTGTGTGATCGATATAGACAACCATCACGATAATGGGAATTCATGACACGCAAACACATAAACCCTAAGAAGAATATAGTTTTGGATCGAGAGCGCTTAGAAGACGCGAAGGAAGTAAACGAGAGATACGGCTTGTAAAACCCTGATAAATTCTGATCAAGCAGTTGGATCGGGTTGATTTTGGAGTATGATATTCCTAATACGGTTACCTAAAGACTAACCGTTGCGATTGACGAACGGTGAAGTAGATGAATAGAGGTTACAGAGAGATCTATTGAGAGAGTCGGTGCTAAAGAGATTTGTATATCTTGCGTGGATTAAAAGCACTCGATAAAGGTAATCGAGGAAAGGAAGTGAGAACGTTACTTGGAAAGTAACAAGAAGGGAACAAGGAAATCAACGTCTGTACAAAAGAAGTTAAGAGGAATTGAATTGGTCTAGGTATGCGAACAAATTTACTGATAGACGAGATATCAGTAAGAATATGATAAAGGGACTTACACAAGATCAAGAGTGCAACCCGTCAACAAATTCAAAAGGGAACAACCCTCGACCCTAAACAAAAGATAAGGTTGGAGATATTGAGAATAAGAAGTACAAGGTGATCGAAAGGTAAGTAGGACAAAGGTGAGAACTTCACCGGACATTGGTAAGTAGTTACCAGTCCTATAATCACTAAGACTAGAGGATCCAAAAGTAACATACGCAATAGAATTGTAGGAATAAAAAGGATCGAAAAGCAATATGTGCATTAAGACAAGAAGTATACATTGGTCACGAAACGTAGTAGAGTAATGGTAAGGATTTCAATGGACGCTAGTAAAAGATATTACCAGTCTGATATAGACATTTAAAAATAAAGGATCATGAGCTAAGATATATTGTGCATAAGGACTTGATACATATCGAGAAATGCCAGGCATGCATTCCACTTCATGAGATTCATGAGCTATGAAATGCATGAATAGTGGTGAAGGAAAAGGAATTCCTAACTACCATATGACACGAATAAGATATGTGTTAAGTAACAACACATCATAAAATAAGTAATCTACGGAAGAGTAGGACTTGAGATAAGGTGACAGATTAACCGTGTACTCAACAAGAAAAGAAAAGTATAGGAGAACATTTAAGGAGATTAATGAAATATCGAAAGAAGTTTGATTCTAAACGGAAGATGCAGACAGGAGGATGAAGTCTAAGAATAACGATAATATTTCAAGTAAGGATCATTTGGATGCTTAGTTCATAAGCTTAAACAACAGCCTATGCAAGCAATCAACGATAACCTGGAAGGCGAATTCCAGGCCAATTTTTGACACTTTTGAGTATCAATCTCAACCCGGAGTGTAAAGGAAAATTTTGGACAGCATTGTTGACTATAAGAATGTCAACTTATTTTGGTAAACAGATGCTTTTGAATAAGCGAATTGGACAGCTGAAGAGAGCTAGAAAAGAAAATTTTAGACAAGTTTAGGATAACTCAAAAAGATGTAAGTCAAAGTTTTTATTAATAGATGATGGACAAACAAATGTTTGAAGTTGATATGGGAATGAGTCCATATTGATTTGTGACCACAACTTTGGGTAAGTTGGTAGAAAGTTAATATGAAGAGTAGTATGACTCTTATGATATCACAAAGCGAATGATAAATAAAAGTTGAAGAGTGTTAGCGCTAAGAAGCGAAAGGATGCGAGCCTATTAAGGAAAGAGGTTAGTGGACGACGGGAGAAGAGCCCAACGTGATAACAATTGTTATCCCACATGTTTTTGTCCTATCGATACGGAAATTGTATACGAAGTTGCTACGCGCGAATTAAGAAAGTTGCAGAAAGGTTGGTCATCTCTTTTACGAACAGATATTAAGTATAAACGTACAATTGACTATGATACAAAGAAATGCAACGACAAAACTAACAATCTTTATAGATGTTAGCAATTCTCGTAAGAAGAATCGAAAATTTGATAACAAAGACAGTTATTAAAGTTGAAAACGATAGAGGAAATAATACCAAGAAAAACAAAATACAGTTCAAGTTGGATAGAATAGAAAGTTATCCCAAAGGTATGGATAAAGTCGAGGATTAATATACAGTAGAAGTGAGCAAGGATCTATTATAAGAAAAGGAGCCAGTAGGGATCGTTGTTACGCAAATAAGAAACCTACGAACTAACGATACTTCAGCGATGCAAGTTCTTTGGAAAAATCACTCTATCAAAGAGTGTACGTGCAAGGTAAGAGCGAGTATGCAAGGAAGCTACTCATATGTGTTTATTTCGAGTAAGTGGCAAAAGTTTAAATTCGAGGACGAATTTATTATAAGGGGGGGTGAATGTAATACCCCGTAAACTGTTAAGATACTTTTCAGATTCTAGGACGTGCCACTTGTCCGAAATTAAGAAAGTTGGGATAAGGTGATCGGGAATGAGAATCAAAATAACAAGTATTGTCGGAATAAGTATATTAATTGGATCGCGGAATAATAAATTTTAAGCGAAAATTTATTATTCAGAGTGATTACTAGCGGGACTAAAGGGAAGCCAGAGTAATTAAAATAAAATAAAGTATAAGTCCCGATCTAATGATTTTCACGTTAAGGTCCGTGAAATATTTTTAAGAAATTATGGAAAAAGTTTCATAATTTTTGGACATTGTTTAGTTAAGCATGTCGGTTAATTGAGAAGTTGAGTTAAAGTGCAAATTAGCCACTTTAAGGACTAAAGTGGACTTTTGACCATAAAATTCCGAGGGAAGTTGTGTTTTACTCTATTTTCTTAAGATAAGAAAATAATGTCCATAAAATGATTATCGATAATCATTAAAATGAAATATTGGATGAAAAAGTGCAAGTTAGCTCAAAATGGAAATTTGAGCGTTTTTGGCAAAAATTGCCAAAATAAAATTATTGAAAAATGAAATTATAAGATATGAGATTAATATTATTTATTTGGAAATAAATAATATGGAGTTAGTCGGACCTAAAAGATTTAGTGTTCGACGGACTAAATTGGACGAAAGAAAAGTTATGGATTAAGAAATGAGGAGGTGGCAAATTAAAGGGCTAAAATGGATATAAGGCCACAACTTGATGAGTAAGTGATTAAGTGGCATAATTTCCAGCAATATCCATAACTCATTCATTCATTAGCAAAGAATAAGAAGAAAGAAAGAAAAGATGGAGAAGAAGAAAGAAAAGAGAAAAATGGAGAGATCATGCCAAAATCAAGTTTCGGAACTCGTTTCTCGACCAAATTGAACGATTTTGGTGGCTATGGATTCAGGACTCAATCCTCTACTCAAGGTAAGCATCAATTCCAGTTTTTATTTGCTGAATTTTGGACGAAATGGATGAGTAAAGGGCTGTTCATTTTCGGCAATTTCATGAATTCATGGTTGAATATATAATTGATGATTCTTGATGTTTAGAAGCTTTGAATTTGATATTTTGATGATGGAATTATGAGTAATTAAGGTTGATATATTTAAGATAGGTCATGGCCGAAATTTATTGAATATAAGTGATAGATTTGGATGAGAAATTGAAGGCAAGTTTTGGCAATCATGGATGAATTTGGTGTGTTGATTATGTTAATGATTCTTGATAAATTTAAGTCATTAATTATGAGATTTGATGGTTGAATATTGATAAGTTAGGGCTGTTATGTAAGAAGTATTATGTCTGAAAATTTTGGAAATTTTTAATGATTAAAATTGGACGAGAACTAAGTGATTTCGGCAATATGTCGGGTTTGCGTGTTTGAATGCTTGTTTGGCGGTGATGAAACGTTTTGCGTTTTGTTTCCTAGGTTCGGCAAGGATTCCGGACAGCCATGCCCTGCCCCTAGTAGGCAGAGGTATAAAGGTCATAGGGGCTGAGGGGGTAAGTCCTCAATTGTCGAGAACGAAAGCATTCGTCGTTGGTTAAACTCGACAAGTAACGGATCGAGGTAAGAATGTAGTTCGACGTTTTCGAAATAAGTATTGATTGGACTTTGGTGTGATTAATGTTTAAGGTATTTGGCCCTAGCATAGTACAAAGATTTATGATATAAATGCTAAAGTCTAAGGTTCCGTTAGTCTATAAGTTACGAGATAAAGTTTACGCAAACTAGTAGGACGTTTTGCAGAAAACTCTTATGCAAAACAGCCCTGTTGCAAAGGCCGTATCTCGAGTTATATAACTCCAAATTAAGTTCCGTTTGTTGGTACGGAAACTTAAGGATGTTATCTAAATATGTCTAAGTATAAGTTTTTGATGATTCGGAACCTAAGATGTTCATTTTGGACTGAATATTTTATTATGCAGTCTGCCCTGCACTTGTAATCAGCTTTAAGGAAATAACTTTGGAGCTAATTTCCGACACCTTCGGGTGCTAATCTCAGTCCGAGACCTAAACAAATGTTTTAGGAGACATTCTAAACTTTAAGAATGTTAAGTTTGTTTAGAGGTCGGACTGTTTTAAATGAGCGATTTCGATAGCCGAAGTTGGCTAGAAATTATGTTTTGGATATTTAGCATATAGTTAGAATGTTAATAATTTAGGTTATTATCGAATTTTTGTAGACTTGCCGAGGAAACTACTAACAGGACACGGAACGTGACGAACGATATTGCTTTGTTTGTTCTAGAAGATTTTGGATAGCAAGTGGTGAGTTTACAGTCTACTTTTGCGTGTTATTAATAAAAGTTATTCATTTTGTTTATTATTATTATAAATGCATCGCATGAAACGTTATTATTTATAATGATTATTATTTTTATTAAATGTTTATTCTTTATGAAATAAAACTAGTATAGTGATCCGAGGAAACGAGCTACCTATTGGGCGTCAATAGGCTGTGTGATCACCAGTGTCCGGTCAGTCATAGAATTAGTATAGATAGATGCATGTATTTAAAAATGTTTGATATGATCTCGTTAAATGATGACTATGTTTGGGAGTAAGGAGGATTATGTTTTTGGTAGATACGTGAGTAACTCGGTTGAACTATCTCGGGACCCGTATCTAGTGAGTAACTCGGTTGAACTATCTCGGGACTCACACCTTGGGATTAAGCAGTGACATGATGTAACTCGGTTGAACTATCTCGGGACTATGTCACGTGGTAACGAGTAACTCGGTTGAACTATCTCGGGACCGTACCACTTGGATTGAAATGATTTGATATAATATTGATGGATACAATATGAGTAGGATACGGATAGGAAATAGTAAGAGTTTAAGATTAAGGTTTCAATCGGATCTAATACTTGATATATACTATGTTCATATATATATTTGTTATGTTTTAAATGCGATGTTATTTTACATAACACCATTAGTAAACGTAAACTCACTCAGTATTTCCCAAAATACTGACCCCCTCACAGTGTTTCATTTCAGGGTCATAGTAAAGGATGTGACGAACTTCTATGTCCTTGTTCCAGAAGTTCGGAGTTTGTACAGAATCAATAGTGCTGCAGTAGTTGAGTATTAGTAAGTTGTAACGGTGTGTCAAACGGTTTTGATTGTAAAACGTATACTCTGATATTTGTAAAAGGTTTTGAAACTGCGCTTTTAAACCGTTTGTTAAAGGTGGAACGGGCTGTGCTAGATGTGAGACATCGCAATATAAGACCCAGGTTCCTATGTAATGTTTTCAGGTTTTGAAACAGACGTTTGTATACGTCAAGAATGGAAAGGTTTTCATGAAAATGATTTTGTATATGATTATGATTTTTTTTTATCAATTTATTCACGAAAAATTTATACTCATTTTAGGCTTGCTACGGGTTTTGGAAACAAAAATTCCCATTCCCTAGCGCCGGTCGCGACTTGAGATTTCGGGTCGTGACAGTATTATATATATTAAATTTTATTTATATATTTATTCCTATTAATAAAATAAATAAAATATAAATAAATCCAATAAAGATAAGAAGATAAGTTTTGTATAGATAAAGTAAATAATAAAAATTATGGATAATTTATTTAAAAAGTTATTAGTTGAGAACTTTTTAAATTTTTTTATAACTATATAATTTTTTTATTTATGAAAATCAAAATGTTTTCTTATCAGTTTCTGAGAATTTCTGAGAGTTTTCGGTTTCCGAAACGTTTTCAAAACGGGATATGCAACTTCATTGAAGTTTCCGTGCTTCTTAATTTTGATACAGTTTGTTTATTTTTTTTACAATCTGAAACGAGTAATTTTCTAATAAAAAAATATTAATATGAATCTTAATATATACATGATAAATTAAAATTTTAATTAAAAAATTGCTCAATATTCTCAATTATAAAAAAATATATTAATTTATATTTAGTTTATTTAAAATTTAAAGTTAATTGTAAAATTTATTAAACTTTATAAATTATTTTGCAGTTAGTCCTTACTCCTTATACATAACAACTCTATAAATGGAAAACTTAACTAACAAACATAGTATTTAAAAAAAAACCAATAAACATACTAAAAAATTAATACATAAATGGATCACACTCTAACCATTATAGTAAATAAAGAGTCATACAATTTTTACACTCGATCAGTTTAATATTTTACAATTTTACAATTAATTTCAGTTCAGAAATATTAATTTAAATTGAATTAGTTGACATTTGAAGTCTTGGTTCAGTAAGATCTTAAGATGGTGTATGAGGTTTAAAGTTTGACTCTCAATTCTCTTAAATGGTGTTGTCTGATTAAAAATTATCCAACACTAATAATTAATTCTCGCTAATAATTAGAGTTTGTCTATCTTTAATTAAAAAAATTGAATTAATTGAATCGCTTTATCGATTCGATTTTTAAAATGAAAATTCAAAAGAAAGAAAACACAGCCACCAAACAAGGCCAAAAAGTTGAAAGAATTTCGTGGAAGCATAAGCCAGAATTCAAACAACTAAAGGATGATGATGACCCACAGATTCTTCAAATTGCACATTAAAATCCAAAAAAACATGGCAACATTGCATTATATTAATGCTTTAATTATGGTACTTGAGTAACTCTATTAAAAAAATATAAAAAGCATGGTCTATAATTAATATTCCTATGTCTCAAGTTGTGAATTAAATAGTAATTAATCCAGTGACTAATCTATAATTTTCACGTGCGATTTTGTCCCTTTTTACTTGCTAATTTGGCATTAAACAAGCTTATAATTGCAAATTCCATGTGGGTGGGTTTTTATGTTATTCCTATGTACCGTCCAAGTTGCCGGCGGCCTCCAAATAATAGTAACATTTTTGCCGTCAACCCTACCAACATAGAATTAATTTATGTTTAAATTTTAACTAACTAAATATTTTTATTTTATTTTTATAGATCCGTATCATCATATAATTATATATCGATTAATCTGATAATATATTTAACTTCTAGATAAACTTTGTATAATATTTTGTAATTTTTTAATTGGTCAAATGATAGTAAAACACGAGGGGATTTTGTTAGGTATAAAATCACAATAAGTGTTATATGTATCAAATGTGAACTTAGCAATTAGGTTATGTAGTTAAAATGTCACTTTTGTAACTAAAATGTCAATTGTCACCAAAAAATTTGCAAGTAATTTTGGCTTTTTTTGATTGAACTTCCAAATGTTAAGAAAATGTTATTCAAAAAGAAGGATTTATTTTCATATCTAACCATCAACATCAAATAAAAAGGTAAAGGTAGAATTTTTGAATTAATGGAATAGAACATTCAAAAGTTCCTATATCTATCTTTGTAGCCAAACAGAATCATCCAAAATGGTGTCTAAAGGCAGGTAACAATTTTGGGTCAAGATGCTTATATTTTTATGAATAAAGGACCATTCAAGTTCTTAAGTTTATAATTTCAGTCTGAAATTTTGTAAAATAAAATTTATTACATTCATTTTTTATGCGCATTAAAACAATCACAAAAATATATCAGTAATGAAGTAAAACATTAAATTAAAAAAATATTAAAATTAATATAAAATAATAATCAAAAGTAAAATTTATGATTACTTTTTAAACTCTTAATAAACATATAAATAGACTCAATTGACTGTATTTTGAAGAATTATTATACAAATTTTCATTAATTAACTTAAAAGTTCGCTTATTGCTAGTACGCATAAAGCAGTCTATAAAAATCCGGAGAATTGAATGTCATCAGCATCCGGTCGTACTCGTAACAAATTTAATAGTTGGATAAATATTAATAAGCCACACGTCATTATTTTTTGGTTTAATTGTCTATTGGATCCTATATATTCAAAGAAGAAAGGTTTTGGTTCAACGAATGTCAATGGCATGTGATGGAGAGACAAATCTTGACCTTTACCTACCCAATTTACAAAAATTCTCCCCTTCATTTTTTTTGCTGGTCAAAACTTGTAAACAAATTTTCATCAAGGTAATTCTTCTTTTGTACCCTCAACATAAAAAAGTTTTTTCTTTTCAAAATTAATAAATATCTCAAATTAATAAATTACTATAAATTTTAATTTATTTTATAATTATTTATAGTATTACTAACTTTTATGAGTAAAAAGTCAATCCGGTCTTTAAACTTGTGACTCAGAATTAAATAACTCAATTTCAACAGTTATAATCAATTAAGTACGATACTCTCAATTAGTCAATTATAAACAATATTTTTTTATTTTTAGGCCAATTAAGGATAAAATTGAATTATTCTGATCTCTGAATTTATTTAAATTATTCTTAATTGACTAAAAAAATCTAAGAATAATGTCCTTAAATAATCGAAATATTAAAAAATAAATTATTTGATTCTGAGTCACAAATTGAAGGACCGATCGATTATTTGATCTCATGTATAAGTCAGACTTCTCGTCCTAGCTAATGCTCTAGTCATCACCTTACACCAATCAAAAATCCTCCACTAGCGGCTCCTTATTTCCATTTTTATAACATCTTCAACTAATGTTCTTCTTTTTAGTTCTTCTCTTAAATTTCAATCTTCTTCATTAATCTTCTGTATTTCCAAGATTGAAAAACTATGGCCATGATCAAGATCAAGAACCCAGTTTTTCTTTTACTATACTTTAATTCTCTTCTCTATCTAGTTCATGCAGCTAACAACACAATCTCAAAAGGCCAATTAATACCTGATGGTCAGCCTATATTTTCAGAAAATAATAACTTTGCAATGGGATTCTTCGGCCCGGAAAATTCTAGTTTAAGATACGTTGGTATATGGTATAACAGGATTCAAGATCGTTCGGTAATCTGGGTGGCGAACCGACAAGCCCCCCTTCGCGACAGAAACGGAGTTTTAACTGTCGGAAACAACGGAAATTTGATTGTCAGAGATGGAAATGGAGCTGTAGTTTGGTCAAGTAATGTCTTGGAGCTCTCGTCGAATAATACGCAGGCGAATCTTGAAGATACGGGCAATGTTTTATTGTCGGAAGCTGATGATATACAGAGAGTATACTGGAAAAGCTTTGATCATCCGACGGATACTTTCTTGCCAAGTATGAGAGTTCTTGCAACTGCAACGTCCGGAGAGAATAAAGCTTTCGTTTCTTGGAAATCCGCCACTGATCCGTCTCCTGGAAACTATACGATGGGGGTGGATCCCCGCGCTGCGCCGCAGATAGTTATATGGGAGGGTGACAGGAGAAGATGGAGAAGTGGTTATTGGGATGGAACAATTTTTACAGGAGTGACTTATATGTCAGGTTTAACTAATTTTGTATACGGATTCAAAACTGAATTTGATAATGGAGAGGTTTATATTACTTATAATCCGTTGAATGATTCTGATTTCATGAAGTTTCAGATAAGCTGGGATGGATTTGAGAAGCAGTTGCAATGGAATGAGAGTGAAAAACAGTGGGATTCTATTCAACAGCAGCCTGCTAATGACTGTGAACTCTACAATTTCTGTGGAGATTTCGCGATTTGCAGCGAGTCTAGTCGGCCTAGATGTCGGTGTATGGAAGGGTTTCACCCTGTAAATGGTGATCAATGGAACATGGATATTTGGTCAGGTGGTTGTATGAGGAATAATCCGTTGCAGTGTCAGAGGAATGACAGTTCAGGTGGTGCAGAGGATAGATTTAAAGAGATGTCTTGTAATAAATTACCTGATTTTGCCGATTTAATAGATCGCCGTCAAATTTCGGGAAGCTGTGAGGAAATTTGTTTGAGAAATTGTTCGTGTAAAGGTTATGCAGATGTTGACAATATTGGATGCATGATATGGTATGAGAATTTGATTGATATTCAAGATTTTGGCAAACCTGGAATTGTTATGCATCTACGACTTGCGGATTCCGAATTCGGTAAGATCCATTTCTTGATTGATGATTATTATGGCCTATATTGCATGAAAACTTATCAAATTCTTTGGCATTTCATTTTCATTTCATTCTATAGTCGTAAGTCGTAACATATAGAAAATGTTGTTTCGCGGTTTCTTGTTTTAGCGTTTCTGTGTCCGTGCTACGTAGATTCTGACTTGGTCACTTTTATAATTTGGTACAGATGAAAGTAAGCTATCCAGAACTGTGATAGCACTAATTGCTGTTGGTGGAGCTGTCTTTCTAGCTCTATTAGCAGGTTTACTCTGGTTTTTGAAAAGAAAATTCCAAGGTAAGTGTTTCAATTCTCATGTTCTGTTTGATAAATTAAAGACAAATTTAATTCCATATCTAACTATGTACTAACCTTCTGCATTTTTTCAATTTTATTCTTTAGCTCGGCCAGCGGCTGCGTCGGCTTCACTGAATACAAAGAGTGAAGTACCATTTTCTGACATGAGCAAGAGCAAAGGATATTCATCAGAGATATCTGGACCAGCTGATCTTGTTATTGAGGGTAGCCAAGTTAATGGTCCTGATTTACCATTATTCAGTTTCAGTTATGTAGCAGCAGCTACTGATAACTTTTCTGAAGAACTTGGACAAGGAGGGTTTGGTCATGTCTACAAGGTAGATACTACTTATATTCCGGTGTTCACATCAGCGGTTTTTTATCAGAAAATTTTCCGGTGTTTCGATAACAAAAAATTGATAGTTCATGTTTTACATTGCTAGAGTGCAAAGTTCGTGATGTAATTGCAGAACGCTTGAACATGTAGCAGAATTTACGAAACCAGAGATTTTAAGTACTAAAGTTAACTATTTTCTACAGGGAAAGCTTCCTACCGGAGAGGATATAGCTGTGAAGAGGCTTTCGAAAATCTCAGGCCAGGGATTAGAAGAGTTCAAGAATGAAATTATATTGATTGCAAAATTACAACACAGAAATCTTGTTAGATTATTAGGCTGTTGCATTCATGGAGAAGAGAAATTGCTCTTATATGAATACATGCCAAACAAAAGCTTGGATTTCATTCTTTTTGGTAATTTTCTTTTATAATTTGAAACTTGTCGAATCAAAATTCCATGCCGATAAACGAAAACTATTCATAAAGATTGCTAATAGTTTTGCACTTTTGTTGACAGACCCTGCGAAACAAGCGATATTAGACTGGAAGACAAGGTTTGCCATTATTGAAGGGATTGCTAGAGGTCTTCTTTATCTTCACAGAGATTCAAGACTCCGAATCATTCATCGGGACTTAAAGGCGAGCAACATTTTGTTAGATGAGGAAATGACTCCAAAGATTTCAGATTTCGGCATGGCCAGAATATTTGGAGGAAATCAAAATGAATTAAACACAAACCGAGTTGTCGGTACATAGTAAGTACAAACTGTTTTTCACATTATTTATAACATTTTATACCTTTATTATTGTATCAAAATTTATCGAGTCTTACATTACATAAACACTTATGAAACTCTGTTTTAGTGGTTTTCTGTTTCCGTGCTACATAGTTTATGAAGAAAACGAACAATTTGATCCGAACATCATTTTTCACTTTCTGAAATTGCAGTGGATATATGTCGCCTGAATATGCAATGGAAGGTCTGTTTTCAGTCAAATCAGATGTGTACAGCTTCGGAGTGTTACTTTTAGAGATCATTAGTGGCAGAAGAAACACCAGCTTTCGCCAATCCGATCACGCCAGTCTAATTGCTTACGTAAGTAGATCACTATCATTTAATATTGCATGCAAACTTGTCGTGTCCTAATTTTTGTTTCCGTTCCTCGAAAGCATTTCCGAAACTCCAAAACTTCAAATTGATAACTTATCCTAGAAAAATATATTGTTTCACAAAGCATTTCCGTTTCTGTACAACATAGACTTTCCGAATTTGTAAGGTGTTAATTTTCTTGGATATATACTCTCAGGCATGGGATCTTTGGAATGAAGATAAAGCAATAGATCTACTCGATCCGTCGATCCGAGAGTCATGCAACCGAAACGAGGTACTAAGATGCATAAACGTAGGAATGTTATGTGTGCAAGATTCTGCAGTTCAAAGACCAACAATGTCACATGTTGTCCTAATGCTCGAAAGCAATAATACGAGCCAAAACCTGCCGTTGCCGAGACAACCTACGTATACTTCAATGAGAGCTTCCATAGATACATCGGAAATCTACCTTGACGGTCAAGAAATTGTATCCTCAAACGATGTCACAGTTACTATGGTAGTAGGGAGATGATTATTAATCTCTTGCATTAATTTTACCTGTAATTCAATTGAATATACATATACATACATAGTCATACACAAACATTTGTATAGTTTTTTTTTGTTCATCAATTTTGTAGAGAATCCATTTTTAAAATTTTAATTTGGTTTCTGGATTGTGAATTGTTTTCCATTTAACATTTTTATGTGGTCTAGCAAGAATTTCCCAGCAAGGCATTGACATGGGGATGAGTTCAAGATCAGATTCAGTAATTCTCGAGGCAGATTGTGTGAAAAGATGGGATTTTAAGAAAAGTTGGACGGAAAATCCGGATAGTGGCATTTTCGTAATTCTGTTTAAATTTGACGTGTGCCAATTATGCGATTTTTGACTATAATTTAATTTAAAAAGAGTCAATAATAGGCTATCATTTGTTAATTCCATCAAATTAAGCCCAAAAAGCGCATAATTTGCACACGTCAAACTTGGACAGAATTACAAAAATGCCACGATATAGATTTTCAATCTAATTCTTTTATAAAGTTCAAATTAGCGCGTCACACCTTCATTATATTTGATCTGACAAGTTACTATTTGTTGATTAGTTGAGGGAAAGAATTGTAATTTATGTGAAGCATTTCAATTTGTTTGTCAATATTCACCAAATTAAAATATGTTTTATTTGTTAAAAAAAGGTTTGGAATCTTGTTTGTACAAAAGAATAGGACGAATGGCAAGTAGTTATGGATGGATTTAAGGAAATTGATCAACTGATTAAGCATAAAGTTATTTTAAATTTTTGCATAGGAACATTTGAGGAAAAATAACAAAGTTGGTCTAGTGATTGTTTAATGTTTAATGGTAGTTAGGTATTTAAAGATAATGGTAGTTAGGTACTTCCATTGATATATAATATTTTAAAGTCAATTGCATTGCAAGGATAGATGAAAAGAATTCCAAATCTGAAAAAAGAAAGCACAAAATAAGATATGAAATGAGAAATCTATTATGAAAAAAATACTCTCAGAACATATTATATTTAATGGTATGTGAATTTTAATATTTGATGTAACTAAAAAAAATAACAAATTTTAGAAATCATGACTTACAAATTAAATTAAGGTCCAATTAAGTATCAATGACAACTTTATGCCTACAAAACTGTGGCAATTCATAACATAAAACTATCTCACAATTGAAAGTATCAATTTCAACTATTTCATCATGTTCGGAGTCGATTTCTTCTGATAGCTCGATGTCCTCACAGTTTGCGATAAACTTCACCACTCCATCATCAGTCTGGGATTGTACCCCAGCACTTACGAACCCGACTTTCCAGCCACTATCTTTCGCAGTCTGGTATTGTTGGCCAATAAGGCGGTTAATTGCCTTTCTAGAGCAGCCATTTCCTCTTCATGGAGCTCAGCTTGTTTCAACTTGTCTTTGACCTCATCGATGTTTAGCCTTTGATCCTTCTGCATCAAATACTCCGGCAGGATAAAGTGCGTATGCGGTGACAGAAATGAGAATAAAAGGTTAACTAACTAAATCAGTCAAATTCGGTATAAGATGCAAAAACAAAGATAACGATTTGATATTTGACAAGAGCACATAAAATTCACACTAATGATAAGAATGGATACTAAAAAACATACCTGACTATAGCTTGGAAGATCACTCTGTTTAATCTAAACATTTCTCCGAAAGTGTATTCATACCCCTCGTTCCATAAATCGGCATCAGATCGTGCCAAGTTGGAAAGGAATTCGGGAGAAATATATATATGGCACACCCACGATCAATTTCTCACAAATTCTTTTCCAACTTGGCATACTTGATACTTCAAACACATTGTTTTCACATGTTCGTCGGGAAGCCGAGCCTCAATGGCTTGCTCGTAAATTTCTCTTGTCTTGGGGACACCAAATATCTCAGCAGCACATGCAATGTAGATTTCATACATTCCCAACTTTTCATTATTAGGGAGTAGGGACAGCCAGGCCCGGCCTTAGGCATAGGCCACTAAGGGCTATGCCTAGGGCCTCCACTTTTGAAGGGCTCTATATAATAGAGGAAATTACACCATTTACCAAAAAAAATGAAAATAATTACAAAAATATATGTTGACTTTTTTCATTTACAAAAATATTAATAATATTTACAAAAGTAAAAAAAAATAAAAAATAATATCAAACATACGGTGTATACTGTGGGTATAATGTTAGTATACTAATAAACTAACATTATATCAACATTGTACCAAAATTATACCAACATTATACATACTGAGATTTTATTAATATTAAATAAAAATTTACCAAAATTACATCAAATCGTATACTGAAAATTAAATTAATAATATACCAAAATTATACCATCAGTATACCAAGAGTATACAAATTTTCTAGTTCATTACCAACTATAGTGAAAAATACACATAAAAAAAAATACATGTTATCAATTAGAAAATATATATAAAAATTTATAATCAATATACCAAAAATATACTGAAATTATACCAATAATAAACCAAATATTATTTTTAAATTATCTGATTTATAGTTTTAATATTACAAAATTATACCATAATTATATCGACATTATACAAATCGTACTTTTGTAATTAATTTTTATTTTTTGATACTTTTGTAATTAATTTTAAATCAGTCGTATTTTTGTAAATAAAAAAAGTTTACAGGTACTTTTATAAATATTTTTAAAATTTTAGGTATTTTTGTCATCGTCCCTATATAATATGGGGTCCTTTAAAAAAAATTACAAAATATATATATTATATTTTTTTAAAATGTGTTTTATTAAAGTTTTTAGTGATATGTATTAATTTTTTTTTATTTTAAAGATTAGTTAGACATTTTAATAATTAAAGCTCTAAATTGTAAAGAGCCCCATATTTATTTTAGATCTTTTAAAAATAAATCTTTTAATATATGTATATATCGGGCATTTTAATAATTGGTATTGTAAATTTAATTCAAAAAATTAAATAGACTGCTTAGTAATACGTATGTAGTTTCCGATTAATACCATCTAAAATTATATTTAATTTATATTTTTTATCGTCTAGGGCCTAATCTATATACATTATTTTAACTTTTTATAAATCTTTTTTTGCAAATGTATTTTTCAAAAATTTATCAACGGTCTACTAAAAATATATTTTATAAAAATAAAAAGTGAAAAATGAATGTAATTTTATGAAAAAATAAAACAAACTTTTCTTATAAATACTTTGATAAAAATATATATTTTTATAAATATTTTTAAAAAAATCGCCTAGGGCCTCATCTCGTTTAAGGCCGGCCCTAGGGACAGCTTTAGCCTTTAGTTGATTGATCATAGACCTGCATATATAGCTTGCTTTGCCGAACCACAGTCTTCTTCCAGCTTCATATAATGAAGGTACAGGGCATCAGCAGGGGCCTGGTATGAGTAAAAGGGTCATTATCTCCACAAAATACTACGAACATATATAAATTAGCATAGCGAAGGCTAAATGGCAAAAAAGACCCAAACTTTTATAACTTGCTGCGAATTTTATCCAAACTTTTTAATTTTTACAATAATATCCAAATTGTATTATTTTGTTGCAATAATAGTCACATTGCACTTTTTATGTGAATTGTTTTTTGAGATTTTGCCCTTTTTGTGACTTTTACTATATTATTATACATCAAAAAATAATAATAATCTAATATCTTAATTGAAAACAACAAGTTTAGCCATCAATTTGGTTATCATTGCAACAAAAAATACAATTTGAATATTATTGCAATAAAAAAATGCAATTTAAATATTATTATAAAAATTAAAAGGTTTAGATAAAATTATAACAAATCGTAAATGTTTAAGTTTTTTCTACCATTAAATCATGTAGAAAAGCATAGAAACATCATAGCAGCACAATTTAGCTAAAAAGACAGAGAAAAAATAATTATTGTATATCCTTATCAAAGAAAGAAACGAATAGCACCGATAAAAATGATAAGTTTAAATGAGTGTAAATATACACATTTAGATATTACAAAAAAACTCAGGTCACTTAAACTTACCTAGACATGTTTTCATTGTATTGCAATCATGTGTTTGCTTGTGAATTGTGATAACAAATAGTGCCATTTCCAAGTCCAATAAAAATTCTCAAGAATCAAAGACCTAACTCAAAACGTTTGCACAACTAGGGGTAAACTTAACTTATCCAATATCAAAATGGTCACTGAATTAAAAAACGCTACAAAATGCTCATCAAACTTTCAATTTTGTATCACAGGAAAGTCACTATCCTATTTTCGGCCATTTTTATCACAAGTGACAGCCATATTTTTTTTATAGTCCTCATCACAAATCACATCATCTAAAAAAATTCAATTCACCCCCTCAACTTTTATCACAAGTGCCGCTTACCACTTGAACCAACTCCCCGTTGGTTAGTCATATATTAATTTAGCCAATTAAAATAAAAAATACTTTTAAAACACAATAATAGATTCGTTGAAAAAACATGGTAATTTTTATTTTAGTAATTTAATAAATAAAAATAAAAATAATTTTTAGTATTAATAATTAGAGTGTTTATCCCATGCAACCGTTGCGCCACGTCATTTTTACATCAAGCCAATGAACATTTGCGATAGGGAATATTTTAATTATTACTTATTTTTTTTATCATTCAATTTTCCACATGGCTAACGCATAATTGGTTTGTTGCACGAATGACATGACGCAACGGTTGTGTGCAATAATTTTTCTAATAATTAAATCATAAAAAATAATATTAATTATTAATTGAGTTTAAAAGGATACATTTTTAATATCTGAATTATATAGGTTGTGTATTTCCATATTTGTTAGAGTCATATGTTTACAATTTTATTTAAGAAATACCAATATATTAGGATTTTGAAATAGTAAGTCAAAAAATTAAGTAGCATATCTAAATAAAATTTTACTAATTTAATAATGGAACACAATAATTTTTAATTCTATTTTGATCTGATTTTAGACAAATATAAATTAAAGTTATTTTTTATATATAATTCAGCTTAATCGGTTCAACCAGCGGTCAAAACGATCAAACCGATATCTGGTGGTCACATCGGCTAGGCCACGGTTCGATTTTTAAAACACTGATAAAAAAACACTCTTAATTTACCCTTGCTTCTAGGGGTGTTCAAATTCAGTTTGGGTGGGTTATAAGCTTAAACCAGCCCGAACTGAATTCAGATATATTACATGGGTTACAACCCAATTAACTTGGGTTATGCTATTGTAGTCATTCTAAATAAACATGGGTTATTTGGGTTATTAGTTTAATTTTCTTTGGGTTCTCTCATTCTTTAGGACACTGCTGTTTTGTACATAACCTGTGAATTTTAAAATCTATGAATTCTTACAACCTGTTATACAAATTTAAATTATTTTAAAACCTGTGAATTATTAAAATCTGTTATATAATTCAAATTATTTTAAAACCTGTAAATGGACGAATAAGGACAAATTATTTTAAAACCTTATCTTAACAAACCTGTGAATTACAAATTACATATAAAATACTTATTAAACAAAATAAAACTGAAATTTAAAAACCTGCCAAAATTATAAATCAATATACTGCTTTCATAATTCATATAAACCTGCTCAAATTATCATTCCATAATTCATATAGAGCTGCTAAAAATAAGGACAAAATTCAAATGTATTACAAAACATAAAAAATTTGAAATGGTGCAAAAAATTAAAATTTGCAGCAGCCATGTAAAAACAGCAGCAGCCATCATTCATTCATCTTTAGTAAGTTCACATAAACAGCAGCAGCCATACTAAACAGCAGCAGCAGAACAATTGGGCCAGCAGCGGTGTAGCGAAAGACACCAGACAACAACAGCGCAATGGCAGAAAACAGGTTCAAAAGTAACAACAGAGTATGAAAGCTAAACAGCAGCAGAAACCAACATGGATGCAAAACAGCAGCGGATACTAACACGGATGCAAAACAGCAGCGGATACTAACACGGATGCAAAACAGCATCGGAAATTAAAACGGACGCAATACAGCAACAAAAACCAAATGGACGCAAAACAGCAGCAGAAATCAAAACCGGTAGCAAAAACAGCAGCTGAAACATTAAAGCAGCAACCGGCAGAAACAAACTATAAAGTTACTGGAGTTGAATCCATAACCACTATAGGTGAATTTTCTTTTTCAAGCTCTGAAAAACAGAAATAATTACGAGGTTATAACAAATTAACAAATTAAAGATAATTAACATGTAAGAATAGATAAATTACCATTCTCTATAGAGAAAATTAGGTAAAATACTCCAAATTCTAAAATATTTGTAAAACATACCTCACGCTGAAAAAGCTAAACAAAATACTCTCTGATTTTTTATTTTTATATTTTTACTCTAAAATTTATTTTAATTATAACTATACTCCTTTAATCTAACATAATTACTTTTATAATTAGACCAGAATTAAGTTCTTCCTCAACAGTGAACACCGCCATTATCTTTCCCTTCCATATCAGTTGTCACCGTGCGTGACTGCAATCGCAAACGTCGGTGGACAGGTAATAACTTCAGATCGGCAATCGCAAAATGGTTTTGTTTTTCCTTTCCGTAAAGGCGCTCTTCAACGGCGACGGCTGGTAGGGAAGAGTCCTTTTTGCCTATGTCGTTCACCCTGGTATTGCTCTCGAAGCTTTCGTCAAGGACAAACCTCAGTTTTCTTTGCAAACAAAACCATTTTTTTGAGCGATTCGTTAAACGCCTCGTTTCTCTCCGATGACTACGTCCGCACCGCCACTGGTACTCCTGCTCTCTCCGATTCCATTTTGTATTCTTCCTCTATTGATGGATTTTTCTCCTTACTTGTTTTCGAGTTTCGACCATTTAATTTTTTATTCTGATCTTGGTCTTAAACCATTAATCATACCATAGTTTTTCGATTGAATTGAATGATAAGGTTTTAATGTTCTTAAAATCGATTCGTTTTTTTAGTTTCATAAATGGCTTTGATGAATGAGTATGTTCTATTGTGAATTCTTATTTGTTAAGGATCTATATTCAAGAATAGAGTTGCAATCCAGAAAATTGATCCATATCAAGAAAGATTGAGTAATTGCGGGACAAAGAGCTTCAGCTACAGCTGCAAAATTAATTGATGACAATATGATTTATGGTTCTATTTTCTTTACTTAAGTTTTGGTTGTTAGTTCTGTGCATTCTTTTGATGCTGTAACAATATGTGCTTTTCATCTTATTACATCTTTTTTTAATGCAAGCTATATGTGAATATTTGAACTGGGCACAACTAAATCATCCACTTGAATTATATAATCCATAATAAAATTGTTGTATCAGAAATATAATTACTTTTTATTATTATTGTAATTGTGACTTATATAAAATTTTATGAAAACAATGATGAAAATGTTATCTAATTCATAATAAATTACATAAAATAATTTATTCAAAAAATTATGAGAAAGGTTATGTAAAAATTATGAAAAGATTATCATAATAATATTATGATAAATCTATGATAATATTATGATAAAACTATGATAATATTATGATAATGTTTATGATAATATTGTGATATTGTTATGATAATATTGTGATATTGTTATAAAAATGTCAATTCTGCTTGCGTAAAATAATTTATGCAAAAATTATGATGATGTTATTACAAAAATCATGATTAGATTATAATAAAGTTATGATAATATTATAATAACGTTATCTAATTCTTCACAAATTACGTAAAATAACTTATACATGTTAAGATTAATGATAATATTACCATAATATTATGATAAGACTACCATAACATTATGATGAAGTACGTAAAATATTTTTGCATAATAAGATTATAATAATGTTGTGATAAGATTATGATAATATTATGAATATTATGCTAATGTTAAAATTATGATAATATAGTGATAATGTTATAAAATAATTTTTCATGATAAAATTATGATAATGTCATGATAATATTATGATAAACCTATGATAATACCATGATAAGATTATGATATGCCTATGATAAAATTACAACTAGATTATAATAATATTATGATAGTATTACCACAATATTATGATAAGACTACCATAATATTATGATAAAGTACGTAAAGTATATTTAAACAATAAAATTATGATAATATTATGATAAGATTATGATAATCGTATGAATATTATGCTAATGTTAAGATTATGATAATCATATGAATATTATGTTAATGTTAAAATTATGATAATATAGTGATAATGTTATAAAGTAATTTTGCATGATAAAATTATGATAATGTCATGATAAGACTATGATAAGACTATGATAATACTATGATAACACTATGATAAGACTATGATATGTCTATGATAATATTACAATTAGACTATGATAATATTATGATAAGACTATTATAATATTATGATAAAGTACGTAAAGTATATTTAAACAATAAAATTATGATAATGTTGTGATAAGATTATGATAATGTTATGAATATTATGCTAATAAGATTATGATAATATAGTGATGATGTTATAAAATAATTATGCATGATAAAATTATAATAATATCATGATAAAATTATGATAATACTATGATATGCCTATAATAATATTATAATTAGACTACGAAAATAGTATGACAGTGTTATTAAAATACTATTTAATTCTGCATAAATTCAATAAAAAGATTAAGATAAAATTAAGATAATATTATAATAAATTTGTGATATTATTATGAAAATTTTATGTAATTTAGCATAAATTATGTAAAATGATTTATGCAAAAATAATAAAAACATTATGTTTGGTTAAGATAATATTATGATAAAATTATGATGAGATTATGATAATATTATAATATTATTATGAAATTGTTATTTAATTCTGTATAAATAACATAAAATAATTTTATATATGTTATCAACAATATCATAATAAAATTATAATAAATTATGTAACATAATTGACAATGTCAATAGAAAAAAAATATTAATTATCCTCTCAACTTTCAAATTATTGGCATTCAGGTCATATTTTTTTTTATTATTCTGTTATTGTCTTATTTAATTTTAGTATTAATTTTTATTTTTTAAAATTTATAGATAGCAGGGAGAATAAATTTTTACGTATCTTGTTTTTTTACGGTATCTAACAAAAAAATAAAAAGGAAAATCCAAATAACTATTTATTTAATTTTGTTGACAATAAAAATAAATAAATGAGCAATTTTAATTAATCATTGTGGTAGTCTTTTTGGGTGCAGGTGTGTGGGTCTAAAGGTGCAGAAAGAACGTGGAGTGGTAGAGAGCAGAAGCACGTGGGAAGGAAAAGAGTGAAAAAAAAGAGAGGTATGAGTTATACATACATATGGAGTAAAATTATAATCTTTTATACACGGAAGAGTAAGAACATCAAGGTAAGGAAAACGTGAGGTATTTTTATTAAAGTTTCCGTGTTGAGGTAGAATTTACTAATATTTCTTTATTTTAGGTAAATTCATAAATTTCTCTTCTCTATATCCGCATATTTTTCTACTTCGTCCATTGCAATCTAGAAGGAGATGACCTCACATACCTAACCGCATTACGAATTTTAACAATTGATTCATTAGCTTCATTGTAATAACAATCAATCAGATTTAGAAATGATGGCTGATTACATAAATCTCCTAAAACGGCAAGTCATTAACATTCATACCTTCCAAAAATACAAGTGTTGAAATCTCTAAAAAATAGAAGTTATATATATGTATGCTTAAAAATCCAAAATAAACTGATTTAATATTAATATTAAAAAAGTATAAAATAGAGCAATCGTGTTAAGAAATAACCTATTTCAAAAAATATGGCATTTAACAAAAAAGAAAGTTTACAAAAATATAGTAAGAAATAACTTATTTCCAAAAATATGGCAAAATTCTTTTGATTCATACAGATCTCATGAAATGGCAATTCATTAATATTCATACCTTCCAAAATATTAAATACGAAAATCTCTTAGAAAATAAAATATACTTTAAAATTCAAAAGAAGCTGATTTAATATTCATACTAAAATAGAACAATTGTATTCTTCCTTAATAAACTAAAGGCATTTAACAAAAATGGTAAATTCCTTTAGATTGATTAGGTTTTCTTTTCAACAGTATATAAACATACATCATTAAGCAAGCCGACAAGCTGCTATTTCATAAAAAAAAGTTGTACAAATTCCTGTCCTTTAAATTCTTTTTCTCTATCACAACATGCTACTCACCTGCAAGAACAAGCAAGTTTGTGATACAACGGAAGAAAATAATTTAAGAATTCCGTGTCTTTCGCCAGCAGCAGCTCCTTGGCTCGTTCTGATCCATGATGAAAATTCTGAAAACCAAATCTTTTACAACTTAGAAACCAACACAAATCACCATCGAAATATCAAAGAATTGCAGGGTAAGTCCATCAAGGGAAGTTTTTACGGCTGGTCAATCTTGAAAAATAATGAGCATCAGTATATTTTGTGGAATCCAGTATCTCTTGAAACCATCAACTTACCTTTCCTTCAAAAAGATTTAAATTTACGTAAGGCCTTTCTAACTCTATCGCCAACTGATCCTAAAAGCAAGTTAATTCTTCTTGATTATAAAAAAAAACGCATGGTGTCCTGTGGACCTTAAGATGATGGACAACACACGAGTTTATGGTCGAACCTGAAAATGAAGATGATGGTTTTGAAAATATTTCTATGTGCAACGGGATATTGTATGCTGCAACTTTTGTGTTCGAACAGATGTTCATGATAGAGATACGCGATATAAATGGGCTGTCTCTGAAAAATTTAGAACTAAATCTACCAGCTAGTGGGTATGTATTACATTATATAAATTTCGTGGTGGAATCAGGTGACCAACTTCTGTACGTATTTTTTTATTTTCGTGGAAAAAGCTGGAAAGAGATTGAATCCGTAAACGTTTTTAAGTTGGATTTCTCTGGAATGGAGTGGGTGAAGGTGGAAAGTTTGGAGGATAGAGCTTTGTTTTGGTGCTACAACTATTCGATGTCCTGTTCAGTAACTGATGATCAGAAAGGAATCGAAGCCGGTTGCATTTACTTGATGAATCATAATAAGGTATTCTGCTATAACTTGGAAAAACAACGTATAACAATTTGTGTGGATTGTGATGATGTAACATAGCAGCGATCTGAACATTTGTGGATGATGCCGGAAGATTTCAGATTGGCTAAGGGACGCAATGCACTTCCCAATCGTATTAAAGATGAACAAGAGGAGCTTAAAAAAGATTTTGCAAAAGAAACTGTAGTCGTCGAGCAGAGAGCAAAAGAAGAAGAACGAGAGAATTTGATAGCCAATCTGCCTTTGGACATACTAACACTTGTTTGGGAACGCCTTTTTTTATTTGATTATATATGCTTTCGTCGAGTTTGCAAGAATTTTCGGTCGATGACTCCTCCACTCCACTGGACAACCAATGGCATCGGTTTACAAAACAGTCAAATGTTTTATCCATGCTTCATGTTTTTTTTACAAGTGGAACTATCAACCTCATCGACGTGAAGAGGACCGAAACATATTTTATGACAAATGCAATTCCAGAGTCATTACACAGAACAATCCTTTTCTCCAAGGATGGATGGCTGCTTATGTCGAATGGCGCAAACGGTGTTTTTTGCTTCAATCCTTTCAAAAAGATTATTCACCGTCTTCCTGACATCACTCAAAACGGTTTCTTGCTTAGTATGGGCTTTTCACATCCACCAACCTCCTCCAAATGCTCGTTCATTGGTATTGCAGATCGCATGGAACAAGGCCACCCTATCTATCATTTTCGTATGGAGGAGAAAAATTGGAATCATTATCGCATAGTCATTGATAAAGATTTTATTCCAGGTAACAACCCTCCGGTTTTTCAAGATGACTTTTTCTATTTCCTAGATAAAAGAGGGAGATTGGCAACATGTAGAATTAAAGAAGATAGATGTTTGTGGGAGGTTCTTACAGAACCTCATAGCCCTTACTTAAATTCTGAGAATAACTATCTTCTAGAATGTGATAACGAGATTTTCTCTGTTTTTGTGGGTCGATCCGGACGAAATGTGCTAGTTTTTTGATTGGATCAGTGTGTGAAATCGAAGTTAAAAGTTTAGGACATCACATGTTGTTTGTTAGTGATTCATCCTGCTTTTCTATGGTGGCCAAAATTACAGGAATGGAGAACAAGATACACTTTTCAAGACTCAACAAGTTTAATCGAATGATATTCTATTCACTTGATACAAGTAAATATCATACTTTCGACAGTGATGTAGCAATTGATTATTTCTCGTCCTGGGAATACAGTCGAAGCTGTTGGATTCAGTCCAGTAGCTAGTCGTAGCTGTTTTTATTTCATTTTTCATTATTCAATCAATGATTTTAATTTGCGTAATGTTGATTTTTTTTAAGCGATATATTCAGAACATTCCTTCAACATAGCTGTCCTTATATCCAAATTGGCCAAACTCATTCGTAGGTCCCTCTACTCTTCGACTTTTTTTCGATAAGTCCCTCTACTTCATTGTCCCATTAAATAGTCCCTCTACTTCATTGTCCCCGGACACTTTCAGACTATTTTTGTCGTGTAAGTATATATTGATTTGATTTAAAACAATGGCGTTTAGAGTTATCCAGTCAACATCTATGTCGTTTGTATTTTTTACATGTGGTTAAATAGCAACTTCAGTCCTTTAAATTTTCTTTTATTTTTAAAGAGAACCGTGACATGTCATTATTTAACGGAAATTTTGCTGGTTAACGGAGAGTGAGACACACTCTCTGCCTTCCATCCATCAAAGGGCACTCTAACCGGAAATATGAAAATAGAGGGACCACTTAACGGAAAAATGAAGTAGAGGGACTTATTGAAAAAAAGTCGAAGAGTAGAGGGACTTGCAGATGGGTTTGGCCTATCCAAATTACTTTTATTCTTTCATGTTGAGTTCTAGTAGGCAGTCCAACTGCTGTATTTAATGGAAAATTTGATATAGCCTTTAAAAATTGCAAGGATTGCCCTTATCCGAGAATATGAATAAGAAATAAGAACAGTATTAGGATCTTCTTTCATATGATGGGTAATTGATTTTTACATATCCAGACTATCGTATTTTTCGCACTTTGGTGACCAATTTTTGATTCGTTTCAATTTAGTTATCAAACTTTAATTTCTTTCCAATTTGATTACTAAATTTTAATTTTGTTTCAGCTGGAGGTTTTCCGGCAAAAGGAAAAGGCATATGTGACAGCCGGATTTTATTTTTGTTTTGCCTAAAACTCGACATGTATGCATAATTTGACCCAAAAAACTTCCCGCTAAATTGCAATTATGCATAAGTGACAATTTTTTATTACCCAGTTGAAAAGGCAAAGTTCTATTCAATTTCTCCATCTTCCATATTATTTCCTTGGTTTGTTCCTAAAATAATCATCTTCCATGATTATCACACACAACACAATGTAGAACCGTAGCATTTTCAAACATTAGCCACTTCTGTACCGACCACTTTTTTTCAAAGTTGTATAATATTTCTTCTTACTTGTTTTTCACATTCTTACATAATCTGTCAAACTTAGGTCCCACATTCCTGGATTAGAATATTGACCATTCTTCCAACAAAATTATTTTGCATAAAACACGAGTTCTCATAAATGATAAAACATAATAAAAACCAGAAATTTTCTCTGCTATAATTCTTTTTTATCTTTCTCATGGAAGAACTAATCTCAAACAACGTTTTTTGGCTGTAAATAGGGTTCCTATTCAGTATGTTACAGTTTTATATAAGTTACGCCATAATGTCGTTCGTTGCGTTAGCAATATGAAAATTTTAATGATTAAAAAAATAAATAATAATTAAAAAATTTGTTATCGGAAATGCTCATTGACTTGTTGTAAATATGACATGACAGTAGCCCAACTATTGCATGGGATACACACTCTAAGTAGTTATGGTGGATGTTTGTTTTCACACAACCATAGTATTCTTTTATTTATTTGCACTTTTTAATAACAAGAGCATGATTTTAATATATTTGACGTAGCAGATACAGATTGTGCTATCTTCATCATTTCTTGACATCATCTTGATCTTATTGTTTATATTTTATATCATGCCATTTCCTGTAAAAGTTATATTCTTGTGGGTCTTTTTATTCAATTTGTTCTTCTCATTTGCTTATTGTTCTGTAATCTACAACGTTACTTCATCAAGAGTAGTAACTCCAGAAGAAACTCTTAGCTCTCCGAACCACATTTTCGAGTTGGGATTTTTTACTCCTAACAATTCTCATAATCATTATGTGGGAATTTGGTATAAGGAAGTTACTCCCCGGACTGTTATTTGGGTGGCTAATAGAGACAATCCTGCTACAAGTTCCTCGAGAAGTCTAACGATAGGCAGAGATGGGAATTTGGTGCTTTTGGATGGTCAGCAGAATGTTGTCTGGTCTACCAACATATCTGGTTCGTCAAACGGTTCAAATGCTGTGCTCTCAGACGACGGAAAGTTGATTTTGAGGGATGGTGTTACAGGTTCAACTCTATGGGATAACTCACAGCATCCAACAGATACACTCTTGCCAGGCTCATGGTTGACCTTCAATAACACAAATGGAAAAAGATTGATTGTTAATTCTTGGAAAACTGAAAATGATCCTTCGCCCGGGGACTTTACTTCTGGTTTATCGCTAGAGACACCGTCACAATCGTTTGTCTGGAAAGGGTCGAAACCTCATTGGAGGAGTGGCCCATGGGATAAGGCTAAGTTTATTGGCATACCTGAAATGCATGGTGATTATGAGAGTGGATTAACATTCATTGATGGTCTTCAGCCAGGATCTGCTTATATTGAAGTCAGGGTACTCAGAAACTGTAGTTACTCCATGTTTATGGTCTCCTCAACAGGAGTATTAAGGTTTTTGTGTTGGGTTCCAGTCAGGGGCTGGCATGCTAGATGGGAGGCACCTGTTACTCCATGTGAAGTCTATGGAGCATGTGGATATTTTGGGGTTTGCAAAAGATATGATCCAAATCTAACTTGTAGTTGCTTGAAAGGGTTCGTGCCAAAATCAGATGAAGAGTGGAACAGAGGAAACTGGACAGGAGGGTGCGTAAGGCGAACCGAATTAAACTGTGGAAGAAACACAAGTGCCGCAGATGGTTTCTTGAAGTTTAGTGGCTTAAAAGTTCCTGATTCTGCCGAGTTCGTCAACGTTTTGGATGAAAATGCATGCCATCAACATTGCTTGAATAACTGTTCTTGTTCAGGTTATGCATATGTAGATTCAATAGGATGTTTGGTTTGGACAGGAAATCTCGTGGATATGATCGTGTTACCCTTCGGCGGACCAGATCTTTTTCTTCGTGTTGCGGATGCAGAACTGAAAGGTTGTAACTCTACACATTTGAGAAATTTTGTTGTTATTTTCGTTTCACTACTTAAATAGCAATTAACGATTGTTCCGTTTCAAATTGTCTTTTCAGGTTATGATAAGAAGGTTAAAGAAAAACTCATAATCAGCCCAGTCACTGTTGCTGTAATCATTTCTATGATCTATGGTCTTATGAAATGGAGAGCCAACCAAACAATTAAGAAGAATGGTAAGAAATGAAACATTCCTACTTTAGGTCTTTTTGTGAAGTGGACTTGCTATTTTCTTTTCTTCGGATGGATTTTTAGTTCGGATTAGACTCGCTTATTAGGAAATTAGACTCGCTTATTGTTTAATTTGGCAGCTGAACAACCATTTATGTGGAGAAGCCCTTCAGATGATAATGATAAAGATCCTGTAGAATTGCCTTTGTTTGACTTCAATAGCATTTTAGTTGCGACCAGCAACTTCGACGAACAAAATAAACTTGGGCAAGGAGGATATGGTCCAGTTTATAAGGTAATATAGCTACTTTTTTGAGTAAAGATTAAACATACATTGACAGAGTTGTTAATTAATTTGTGTGGTTTATATAGGGAAAGCTGCAAGATGGGAAGGATGTGGCGATTAAAAGACTTTCGACTAACTCTGGACAAGGAACAGAAGAGTTCAAGAATGAAGTGATGTTGATATCCAAACTCCAGCACAGAAATCTTGTCAGACTCATAGGTTGCTGCGTCGAAAGACAAGAGAGGATACTAATTTACGAGTTCATGTCCAACAAAAGCTTGGACAAATATCTCTTTGGTTGGTTTAAGCTTTTAAATTCTGTGTTTAATAGCTCAACCTAGCATTCATTAGATGTGCTAATGACATAACTCTGTGCATTGGACAGATCCGGCAAAAAAGGTAGAGCTTGATTGGAACAAACGGTTCAATGTTATTATTGGAGTTGCTAGAGGGCTTCTTTATCTCCACCGCGATTCTCGTTTGAGGGTCATTCATAGAGATTTGAAGGTCAGCAACATTCTTTTGGATGAGAAGATGAACCCTAAAATATCAGATTTTGGATTGGCACGAATGTTTGAAGGCACACAAGTTCTTGGAAGCACTCACAGGGTTGTCGGAACATTGTATGCAATCCGTCTCTCTCAGATGACACAAAACCATATAATTTTCTGCTTTAGAAAAATGAAATAAACATGATATCAATTGTTTTTCTATCAAATACAGGGGGTATATGGCTCCGGAGTATCTGTACGGCGGCATATATTCAGAGAAATCCGACGTATTTGGCTTCGGAGTCTTGATTTTAGAAATTGTCTGCGGCAGGAAGGTTAATAGTTTCCAGTTTGATGAACATCAAATGAGCCTTCTAGCTTTTGTAAGGCTGCAATTAAAGATCTCATTATATTTTCTTTGAAATTTTCAAATGTTCGGAATTTCATTGTTAAAATCACAATGTCGGTTGCAGGCATGGCAATCATGGGACGAAAGCAAGGGCTTAGACATGATAGATGAAGTTGTGGCAGATTCGTATTTTACAGCGGAAGTAAGCAGATGTGTAAATGTTGGTCTACTTTGTGTGCAGGATCATGCTGCAGATAGACCAAACATGGCTGCTGTAGTTACTATGTTAAGTGGTGAAAAAACAAATCTTCCTCAACCGAAACAACCTACGTTTACGTTCCAAAATGTGTCGACTAGCAGCAATCACTCACAAAGAAATTCTACAGGGTCCATCAATAATGTCACTGAATCAATTGTTGAACCGCGATAATCGAGTTTTTGTTATCTAAAATGTTCAGTTCTTTTTAGTAGGAATGTGAAATGTGAAATTTATATCCATTATGTGTTGAGTATTGCAGTTTTGTAATCTGTACATTACCACATATCTTAATGGAATTTTGATTACTCATTATGAGAGTTAGACTAGGCAATTCACAATAAATATAAAACTTAAAATTAACTGAATTAATTTCAAAAGATATGATATGTTTGCACGCGGTGTTGACGTATGTTTGGTATACTATATAATTCATTTAAATTTCTATCTTTCTAATTCTATAGAATTGGTTATTTTTAGTGTAAATTTTAGTAAAATTGATGGACTTTTCAAATGATTATTAGAGTGTGAAGAGCTTGACATAAACAGCAACAGTGGGAGTATAATCTTTCCGGCTCACATTACGAATCGAGAAATTTTATTTGCAAATCGTTTAATTTTTTTAGAAAAATTGTAAGCCTTATAGAGCATTTATAAAAATTGTGAATCTAGATGGAACATTTAAAAGAAAAATTGTAGTAGTAGTATTCAATTAAAATGGAAAATGTTGCCAGATTCCAAATTTTTGCTAATATGGTCAACGCCACGTCATACCTCAGAGTAGACACCTGGGTGCATACTTGGCATGTGCCATATTATCCAAAAATTGATACAGATGTCTATTATTATCAGGGCTTAATACATAGTTTGACCCCTGAACTTGTATCTTTTTAACCATCTAACCTTTAAACTTAACGTCTCACCTATCGAACCTCTGAACTTGTTAAATAATCCGATTTGACCCCTGAACTTGATAAATATGTAAATATTGAACCCTTCGTGTCCACCTGTCACTTGAAACATTCTAGAAGAAATTGTGTACAGAGGGGTTCAATGTTTACGTATTTATCAAGTTCGGGGGTCAAATCGGGTTATTTAACAAGTCCAGGGGTTCGATAGGTTAGACGTTAAGTTTGGGGGTTAGATGGATAAAAGAGCACAAGTTCAGGGGTTAAACTATGTATTAAGTCTTATTATCAGTACTCCCCAATTTTATTAATAAAATTAGCATATCTTACATTTACAGTAGAACAATGGCGGAAGGAAGAAATTGCTGGCATTCCAATTTCATTCTTCGGCTGATCAATGGCTATAAGTTATGCATCGTAAGTGTATTATTCCTTAATTACTCGCTAAATTGTGGTTTATGTTTAGCTTCAAATGAGGATTGATTTAGCATTCAATATTGATTTCTTTTCTGCATACCCTTATGTCTTGGAGTAGAATTGTCACGGCTGACCCACCTGATTTTACTTTCATTGTGTGCTTGACTAGGCTAAATTCTTCGCCATTACTCGGGTGTAGCTCAAGGACTGTGTTGTATGGACATATAGACATGAATAAACTGCTCAAGGGCTGTCTTTTTATGTTCAAAGACCAAGTTTCAGATACGCTAATCATGGCAAGTGTAGTTTCCGTGTTAACCAGCATAGAATTGTTTCCACAACCTAAAGAACCTACATATATGTTTCAATTCTTGTTGAACAACTGTTCTCAGAGGAAAAGATGCTGCTTATGTTCGGCCAATAAGGACACTTGGTCGCCAATTTGAGGGAGGTAACGACACTCCTATCCTATCCTACTATATGTCCTATATTATTATCTTGTCTTGTGCATACTTTTAAAAGTGCTGCTTCTCCTACACTGGAAGAGCTTGACATGAATAGTAGGACTAAATCGTAGCATATGTAAGCAAATTACTAATGTTAAGAACTGCTGATATTGGTAAACACGGAGAAAAAAAAGAATAATTTAAAAACATAGATGAACTTGGTTTGCGACATTTGGTAATATCATGTCATTTCTGTGCTTCTGGAATGCAATTGCAAATTGTTTATCGTAAATGAAGAACAATCTCATCTATATAACAAGGTAGAAGCTGGAATTTGATTCCCTTCATAATAATAAAAAGGGTACAGAAAGGGACAACATCTCTAATGAGTTTGAAGTGAATTTGCAATTGTAGTAAAAAGGCAGTACCTTTGTCAATTTTTTTAGGTAATGAAACCCACTTGTCATGAAAAAAGCAAATTAAACATATGCTCTCCTTTGAGTTCACTGTTCATTTCCAACAAGCCTCCTTCATTATGAGATAAGTAAATTAGTTTCTTCTCGACTTGTGGTGGATGTTTGTTTTCACAACCATAGTATTCATATATTTTGTTTATTTATTTATTTGAGCTACGAGTACAGAATAAAATCATGTTAAGAGTTTAATAATAAGATTCTAGTAATTTCTTCAAAAAAATAACAAAAATTAGTTTTGAATTATGTTTTCTTTGCCGGAGATTATCAAGAATGGCATCATTACATGGCAGCTAACTGCTCTTAGATTGGTTAATTGCTTTAATTCCTGGTATCAACAAGTCTCCAATTTGATGTAGGATAATAGGAGGACTAAACTGAAACAAAATTCTTTTATTTGTACTAAAATGTAATTAGCACACACTTCTTGCTTGCACACCCACTAATTCTTCCTCTCATACACTCACATTTTGTCTCATGTACTTTGTTTTCATGCATATGTATAAAAATAGAGGGGTCTTCCCATATATATGGCCATACTATGGCGGTGGGAGATTTTCTGGTTGTTTCTTAATTTCATAATACTAGATTCTACAGGTGGTTAATACTAGATAGTTCTAGAAATCCAAAGAGGAGTTGTTGACTTTTAATAGTTGATTGGGTCTATCTACTGGTAAGGATTACTTTTGAAGAGACATTGGCCTGCTTTGAAAAATCTATCATTGCTTGTGTCTTAGTTTTCTTTCAGTCCACTTTTTTTTAATAAAGAATACCCTGACTTTAATATAGTTGACCTAGCAGATATATATGTATTCTGCTATCTTCATCATTTCTTGACATCATATTGATCTTGTTGTTTATATTGTACATAATGCCATTTAAGTTATGGCAGCATTTATGAATCAGATGTGTTTCGGTATGCAAGTTGCATTCTTGTGGTTCTTTTTATTCAATTTGTTCTTCTCATTAGCTTATTGTTCTGTTATCTACAACGTTACTTCATCAAGAGCAGTAACTCCAGCACAAACTCTTAGCTCTCCCAACCACATTTTCGAGTTGGGTTTTTTTACTCCCAACAATTCCCATAATCATTATGTGGGAATTTGGTATAAGGAAGCTACTCCCCAGACTGTTATTTGGGTGGCTAATAGAGAGAAGCCTGTTACAAGTTCCTCAAAAAGTTTAATTATAGGTAGAAATGGGAATTTGATGCTTTTAGATGGGCAGCAGAATATTGTCTGGTCTACCGACATATCTGGTTCGTCAAATGGTTCAATTGCTGTGCTCTCAGATGATGGGAAGTTGATTTTGAGGGATGGTTTTACTGGTTTAACTCTATGGGATAACTTCAAGAATCCAACAAATGTACTCTTGCCAGGCACACGGTTGGCCTTCAATAACACAAGTGGTGAGAGACTTTTTCTTAATTCTTGGAAAACTGAAAATGATCCTTCTCCTGGGGATTTCACTGCTTCTATATCATTGGAGACGCCGTCACAAGCTTTTGTCTTGAAAGGGTCTAAACTTCATTGGAGGAGTGGTCCATGGGATAAGGCTAAGTTTATTGGGATACCAGAAATAAATGCTGATTATCAAATCATTGATGGTCCTCAGCCAGGAACTGCTTTTTTTGATTTTGGTGTACTCAGAAACTGTAGTTACTCCATGACTATACTTTCATCAATAGGAATATTAAGGTTTTTGTGTTGGGATCCAGTCAGGCGCTGGTATGCTAGATGGGAGACACCTATTGCTCCATGTGAAATCTATGGAGCTTGTGGACCTTTTGGGGTTTGTCAAAGGTATGACCCAAATCTAACTTGTAGATGCTTGAAAGGGTTTGTGCCAAAGTCCGATGAAGAATGGGGAAGAGAAAACTGGACAGGAGGGTGCGTAAGGCGAACAGAATTAAGTTGTGGAAGAAACACAAGTGCCACTAATACTACAACTGAAGGAGGAAAACCAGATGGTTTCTTGAAGTTTAGTGGCTTAAAAGTTCCAGATTCTGCCGAGTTCTTGAACGTTTTAGATATAAATGAATGCCATCAGCAGTGCTTCAATAACTGTTCCTGTTCAGGTTATGCATTTGTAAGTGGAATAGGATGTTTGGTTTGGACAGGAAATCTTGTGGATATGCACGAGTTACCCTTCGACGGACAAGATCTTTTTCTTCGTGTTGCTAATGCAGAACTGAAAGGTTGTAATTTACACACGTGAACAATTTTGTTTTGATTATGGTTTTATTACTGAAATAGCAATTAACAATTGTTCCCTTTCAAATTGTCTTTTCAGGTGATGATAAGAAGGTAAAAGAAAAACTCATAATCAGCCTAGTCACTGTTGCTTTATTCATTTCTATGATCTATGGTCTTGTGAAGTGGAGAGCCAACCAAACAATTAAGAAAAATGGTAAGAAATGAAAGATTGCTACTTATGCCATGGTCCTTTTGTGAAGTGGATTTGCTATCGTCTTTTATGTTGATGGATTTTTAGTTCTGATTCATCTTCTTATTAAAAAAACAGAATTGCTTATTGAATAATTTGGCAGCTGCAGCTTCCACTTCAAGAGCATTTATGCGGAGAATCGTTTTAGAAGATCAAAATAAAGATCCAGTAGAATTGCCTTTGTTTGACTTCAATAGCATTTTAGTTGCCACCAGCAACTTCGACGAAGAAAACAAACTTGGGCAAGGAGGATATGGTCCAGTTTATAAGGTGATTGATATTTTTTTTTAAATGAAGATCAAACATACATTGATAGAGTATTAGTTAATTTGTATGGTTTATATAGGGAAAGCTGCAAGATGGGAAGGACGTGGCGATTAAAAGACTTTCAGCTAACTCTGGTCAAGGAACGGAAGAGTTCAAGAATGAAGTGATGTTGATATCCAAACTCCAACATAGAAATCTTGTCAGACTCATAGGTTGCTGCGTCGAAAGACAAGAGAGGATACTAATTTACGAGTTCATGTCCAACAAAAGCTTGGACACCTATCTCTTTGGTTGGTTTCAGCTTTTAGTTTCTGTGTTTAATAGCTCAACATAGCATTCAATTAGATGTGCTAATGACATAATTCTGGCATTCGACAGATCCTGCAAAAAAGGCAGAGCTTGATTGGAACAAACGGTTCAATATTATAATTGGAGTTGCTAGAGGGCTTCTTTATCTCCACCGCGATTCTTGTTTAAGGGTCATACATAGAGATTTGAAGGTCAGCAACATTCTTTTGGATGAGAAGATGAACCCTAAAATATCGGATTTTGGATTGGCACGAATGTTTGAAGGCACACAAGTTCTTGGAAACACTCACAGGGTTGTCGGAACATTGTATGCAATCCGTCTCTCAGATGAACCAAAAGCATTTTATTTTCGGCTTTAGAAAAAGAAATAAACATAAAAACTATTGTTTTTGTTTCAAATACAGGGGATATATGGCTCCAGAATACGTGTTAGGCGGCATATATTCAGAGAAATCCGACGTATTTGGATTTGGAGTCTTGATTTTAGAAATAGTGTGCGGCAGAAAGGTCAACAGCTTCCAGTTTGATGAACAACAACACATGAGCCTTCTAGCCCATGTAAGCCTGCAATTAAAGATCTCATTATATTTTCTTTTTAATCTTCAAATATTTGGAATTTCATTGTTAATATCATAATGTCGGTTTCAGGCATGGCAATCATGGAACGAAAGCAAGGGCTTAGACATGATAGATGAAGCAGTGGCAGATTCGTATTCGACAGCGGAAGTAAGTAGATGTGTAAATGTTGGTCTAGTTTGTGTGCAGGATCATGCAGCAGATAGATTAAACATGGCGGCTGTAGTTACTATGTTAAGTGGTGAAAAAACAAACCTTCCTCAACCGAAACAACCTACATTTACGTTTCAGAATGTGTCGACGAGCAGCAATTTACAGTCACAAAGTAACTCTACATGGTCTGTCAATAATGTCACTGCATCAATTGTTGAACCGCGATAACCGGGTTTTTGGCATCTGAAATAGGTAGTTTTTTTTAGAAGGAATGTAAAATGTAAAATGTATATCCCTTATGTGTGTTTTTTTAATGTATATCCATTTTTTTAATGAATTAAATGTATATCTATTATGTGTTTGAATATTGCACTTCTGTAATTTGTACATCACCACAGATTTTAAGTGGAATTTTGATTACTTATTATGAGAGTTTGAATAGGCAATTCACAATACATATAAAACTTAAAATTAATTGAATTAATTTAAAAAAGATTGATATTATTTGCAAAGCGTGTTGAAGTATGTTTGGTATACACTATAGAATTCATTTACAATTGTATTTTTCTAATTCAATATAATTGGTTACTTTTAGTGTAAATTTTATGGAATTTTTAAATTGCTTTTAGAGTGTGAAGAGCTTGACAAAAGCTGCTGTTAATATTTAGAAGAGGAAAATGATATTTTTGACTAAATCAAATATTAACATTTTTATTATTTTTAATACCAAACACTTATAAATAAATTTTAGGGATATTTGCAAAACAAATTCCAATTTTTCACTTTTGTAGCGATTTAATTCCGACGTCCAAAATATTATAAAACAAATCCTAAGCTTTCTCATTTTTGCAATTTGTAGCCCAACAAAGGATCACTTTAGCCCCTCATGTTGTGTCAAAATATTTAAAAAGCCCAAATCTCCAATAAAGGGTCACTTTTACCTTGAAGTTGTGTTTTTCGTATCAAAAAAGCCCCTCCCCACTCTCACCTTAGAGAGTGAGATACACTCTCCGGTTTAGTATGTGGTTTTTATTTGAAAGTGGTTTTGAAAAAAAAAAGGTTAAAATGGTGCTTGAAATTTTCAAAACTTTTAAATTAACAAATAAAACTTATAAATTAATATATAAATTTTTAAAATTATTAATTTAATTTCAATAATTTTAAAACTTTAATTATTTTATTAATAATAATTAAAAATATTGGGACATAATAGTATTTTTTACAAAAATAGAATATTTTTTTTAGATTCGTTTTTCCGGCGAGGAGGAGCCTCCTCCCGGAACCGACGAGGAGCAGCTGCTCCTCGTCTGCTCCTCCGAGGAGCAGCTGATCCTCGTGAAAGAGGAGTAGAGGAGTAGAGGAGCAGCTCTGCTCCTCATCTAGCAGCTCCTCATCAGAAAACCAAAAACAAATTTAAAAACAAATTTTTTTTGAAAAAAGATCAAAAAAGTCCCTCATTAAACTAGTGTTTAATTGTGTTTCATTAGTGTTAAATATGTTTAATTAGTATTAAGTATGATTAATTACAATTTCACTCTCCAATTAGGGCAATACGGTTACACAACTTCAGGGTATAAGTGATCCGGCATTGGAGATTTGGGCTTTTTTGATATTTTGACGCAACATGAGGGGCTAAAGTGATCCTCTGTTCATTTGTAGCCTAAACCATTTTCCGGAAACTTTGTGCATATGTTGCAACCACATTAGATACATGTATTGGCATATTAAATTCCAACGTTTCAAAAAAAATTCAAATAAAATCCTATTTTTTTGTGTTTTTGCAGTTTTTAGTCTAACAAAAGAGACAAAACTGCCGAAAATTGATTGGGGCTACAAATTGCAAAAATAAAAAAGGTTGTGATTTATTTCGTAACGTTGTGAATGTTAGGATTAAATAGCTAGAAAAGTGAAATGTCAGAATTTGTTTTGCCAATACCACTAAAATTTATGTAACATTAAAATGAATATTTTAGAGGGAAACTAATCAAACAATAAATAAACAAATCATTCTCCTAATAAATAATAAGGATGACTTTGAATCATACAAGCATCACCTTAATTATTTTATTAGCTAATATTTTTTAATATAAGAAGAAAAAAAATTAAAAAACACTTTGAACTGCTGTTACTTGGTGATTTCGCCACTACATTAACAAATCAATACTCCAAACATAAAAAAGAAAATAATATATTGAAATTGTTTGGCATTAATTTGTTGAATTTTTGGGTTGGTAAGAGAAGAAAAGCCAACTTATACATTTCCTACGTCTTGAAAAATCAATCTAGATATATAATTTATATTGCTATAAGTATCTATTGAATTAATTAAAAAAATTAGCGTGTTTTATAATTTTAATTTGAATTTTTAATTTTAAAAATTTAAAACACAAATTATAAAAAAACTATCATTTAAAATACCTATTAGTAAAAAAAAAATAATGATGTAAACACTGAAATTTAGACTGTTCTTACATCCACATCATTATTTTTTTATTGATAATTGATTAAATGTTTCAATTTGATAAAAAAATTATTATTATTTAGTAAATTGTCAAAAATTAAAAATTTAAAATAAATTACATGTTAAATTTTTTGATCTATATTGTGATTATTCAACTTTTTTTATTGGTTTACTATTAATGTTTAACTAAGAGTTTAGTTTTCATAAAAGAATATATATATAAACAAAGAACCAATCAATTGGAGGATCTCTATGGATCAAATTGAAAGAATTATAATATTCTTTTGATAATGTCAAGAGGCCAGCACATGCTTCCATAATATAACCAGATATTTGCTTTTTAGCATTTTATCAATTTTTAGAATCAAATAATTTATTTGATTAATTTAACATTATTTGATTTGAGACTTAATAGACTATGATTTATGATGTTCGCAGTTAGCAGTAAGCACACAGTTGCGTGTTCGACCCTCCAAATTAAATGATCTTAAATTGATTAGTTATTCAAGAGGTCATTTGGAATTTACTTGTAGTAGTATGCATTGTCACATTCATGTGTAACATTTTAATAAAATATTAATATTGAAGTAACAAAAATTTATCTGCCCGCACGGATTTGGTCTAGTGGTCTAAGTCTCAGCCATCTGGGCGCCAAAGGTCGTGGATTCGAACCCCGGCTACGCCCTTTCTTAATATGGAGTGGTTGAGGTTGGGTTGCTGGCCATTATAGCCCGGATTTACCAGGTATGTGGGCTTGCGGGCGGTCCATATCCCGAGATTTGACAATAATATTGAGCTTCGGCTCAGTAGAGTGAGTTCTCGTCACAAAAAAAACAAAAATTTATCTACCCAAATATTTTTTTAACAAAATAAGGCTTAATTTACTTCATGAAGTAGACACTCTAACTATTAAAACTTTGTTAAGAGGTATTTGTAAATAAACTCACCATTTTTATATTAAATTATAATTATAATTTTATCACTATTTTTAAAAATTAAAAATGTCATTTATAAATGATTTTTTGAAAAAAAATTCTATCACGATTACAAATTTTGATAAATTTATATTTATGTGGCAATCAAATTGCTCTCTTTGCTGCCTGCCAATACCATTTAATACTACTATTTTCTTTTCAATACATATTCTTTAAAAATTATTTTTAAAAAAATATTAAGATAAAATGCTTTTTTATTTCTATTATGTTGACAATTTTGTTAAAAATATTTTTAAAATATAGTGTGGACATTTTGATCCGTTTATTTTGTAAATTAAGATAAATATATCTAGCTTTTTGATTTAACTTTATTTTCGGACAAGTAATTCTCATTCTAAACTCAAATAACTCTTTCTAAACTGAAATTAAAGATCAATTATGTAAAAATATTATTTAAAAAATCAAAAATTTATATTAATAAATTTTAAAAATAGTTTGAAACTAAAAATTGGATATATTTATGACAATATGTCAAGTTGATGGATTAGAATACTCAAATTATATTTTAGAGATATATTTAATAAAATGACTAAATTATAGATATAAAAAATATTATTTTTGAAATTCTTAATAAAACTTGAAAGAAGAGTAAAAAAAGGTTTATTGCATCTCTCCCCCATTGTTCTAGATATAATAATTAAACGAATAAAGAGTCAATTCACCCTCTCAACTTGGAATGAAATATCAAAAAGTCATCTTTGGTGGTTTTGGATCAAATTAATCCGCAACTTATGTTTTTGTATCAAACTCACTCTTCGGAGAGTGAATTTCTTAATTTTTTAAATTAATTTAATTACTTATGATAATTTTAATCTAATCTCTAATTAAAATCTAATAAACTGAACTACCGATAACTGGATTAATAAATTTTCCGAATACCCAACTACTAAACTACTACATTATTAAATCACTTTTTTAAAAAAAAACAAGACTTTCGGAATAAGAATTGAAAGCCTAGTCAAGCCCGAATCAGCCTTTTTTCCTGAAAAGAAAAAATATCGACAGGTTAGTTAAAATTGAGTGAGTTCACATAATTACTAATCCATATTAATAAAAATATAAATTGCATAAATCAATTATATAAATATAGCCTGATAATGGATTCGATTGAAATCCTAAGCCCCAATCCTTATCTCGTAATTCTGCCACCAAATTTTTAATAGCATCAGTCTGTCTATTAATCTATGAAGTCTAGATTGTATATGCGTCGTCTTTGACTTTTCTTAGTATTACAGATCTGGGCTGTGTGTCAATAGATTTATCGCCATTCAGATCTGAATCGGAATTCTAGACCGTCGCCTTAGACTTTATGCTTTCGCCTTGAATTTTACATTTTCATTATAATTCAACAATTACAATAGATCATAATTTTAATTTCTACGATAATTGACATTAATGATCACACAGTTTTATTACCACCCAATAGAAAAGCACGTTCCAAAGGATCTATATGAGGTTCCATAATACTATATGAAATATTATGATATATAATGTGATTTAAGTAAATAATTAAAGACATAAAATATTTTAATATAATAATATTTAAAAGTAAAATGCAAACTTACAGTGACCGCTATCGAAAATAAATATCACCCATTGACTCCATTATTTTTTTTGATCCCCCGACTCGATAGATTGATGATTCGTCGAATTTATTTAGGATTAAAATATTAATTCTTGAATTAATAAATCCTTAACTCTATAATTGACTCTATACGTAATAAAAATACATGTGATCTCGATAGTTACTCTTTTACTTTTATCCACTTTACGAAAATTATTTTTAAACAATTTATCACTTTAAACTATTTAAATTATCGTTTTAAGCATTCAACGATAATTTGTTCTTTTCTCAATTTTGAATCCTATAGTTTTTAATTTTATCTCATTTCATCGGAAAAACGATATTTTCCATTTTCCCGTCAAATTTCCTCGTCAGAAAATTTATTGTCAAATTTTTGCGTCGGGCCTAGAGGCCTATGTCGTTGGCCAAATGTCTGTGTCGTTGGGCAAGTGCCTAGGCCCCAGCCCAGGGGGGACTAGGTCAGAACAAGGCACTCGTGCCCGGTACCAGCGAAAGCTCTCTAGCGTGCTTTTCTCTCGCCAAAACGTGATCTAAACGTCAAGCTTCAAACCAAATTAATTAAACATCAAAAGTACAGATCAACCCTTTTATTTTTGTGGGGCACAATTAAATCCTCGTGTTTTTAAAATTGAACAATTAAACCTTCGTTGTTTTAAAATCGAACAAAATAACCCTTTTAATTTACTTTAGGGCAATTACCCCCTCGAATTTTTGGTAAATATTTTAAACATTAAAATTATTTTTGAACTTTATTCCTATATGATTATGAGAAACATGTCAACCATTCACGAATATTTCTAATGGTGTTGGACGAAAGGGGTTATTTGTTCTATTTGAAAACAAAGAGGGCTTAATTATATCCAAAATAAATAAAAGGGCTAATCTGTACTTTTATAAAATTTACAAGGGCTTTTTTTATATCTTTTGCCTTCTTTTACATAAGTATTTATTTAAACATTTAAAGTTAATATACAAAATATTTTTAATTTCTTTGTATCAAAAATATTATTTTCCACTTTTCATAAATATTTATTTAGATAATAAATTCCATAAAAAATATAAAATTTCGCAGAAAATATATTTTAATATATAAAAATATTTTATTTCTCGTTTGGGCTAACTCGGGCCCCTTGGGCTTCAAGCACCTTCGACCCGGGGGCTAAGGGTTTGGACCCTTGTTTGGATGGACCTCCATCTCCAACCACCAGATTTTGGTCCCCGGTAAGCCAAAATCCCGGTGAGCTTATAAAAGGGTTTTTTACACAAATTCCCTAAAACTGCTATGGTGTTTCACTTTTCCCTCACCATTTTGATTTTGGCAAAAATCTCTCAAAAAAAATAAAAAGTTTACAAAAATCCCTCATAACCCAAAATAAAAGAAAATGAGACAATATTGTCATTGGTATTTGTCAACATTTCATTGGTCTATGTTTGAGTCAATCAAATGATGACACGTGGCAAATCTAAATTTGGTTAGACAATCTAACCAACCGCCACCGACTACCGGCCAAATTTCGGTCCGACCGGCCGGACCACTGCGGCCAACGCCGGTCAACGACCGGACCACCGCGGTCAACGGCCGAATCAATGCGGTCAACCCGCGGTCAATAGAAGTCAACGGAAGTCAACCCGCGGTCAACGGCAATCAACTATAGTGGTGAGATTTTAAAAGAATTAAATAAAATATAAATTTGCTATTAGTAGGAATAGAACCCATGACCTCTCACACTTTGTCCATGTGTCTAACCATCAAGGCAAAACATGTTTGTTGTGTTTAATTACTCTTTATTATATATACATATACTCTTTAATATTGTATAAGAAAGCATTTAAACTAAATATAAACATATTAAAATGGTTGATTATAAATAATATATTATTATAAAATACTAATAAAATATTATGCTTGTCAAAATTTAAATTAATTTATTCTAATTAAATTAATACTAGTGTAAATTAAATATTAACTTAAAGTAAATTAAGTTAAAATAAATTTATAAATTAATGTATTAGAAACACAATTAACTTAATGTCAACTCGATATAAACTCAAAATAAATTATATAAGTTAATTTAGTTGATATAAAGTTAGTTTTTAAAATTATTATAAATTATTAAAAAAAATTGCTTTAAATTGACATGTAACCTTCATCAAGTTTACATTGAGTTGACATTAGGTTTATATCGAGTTGACATTAGGTTTACGTTGAGTTGATATTAAGTTACATTTCAAAATTAAAATAATTTACTATTTCGAATTGACATTAAATTTATATTGAGTTGACATTAGGTTTGCATGAGATTGACATGAGATTTACACTGAGTTGACATTAGGATTACATTGAATTGGCATTAGGTTTACATTGAGTTAACATTGAGCTGTCATTAAATTGATATTAAGTCGACGTTGAGTTGATATTAAGTTAATTTTTAAAATTATAATAATTTACTAAAACATTTACTTTGAATTGACATGTAGTTTACATCAATTTTACATTGAGTTTATATTAGATTTACATTCACTTGACATTGAGTCGACGTTGAGTTGATATTAAATTTAATTTATATTAAGTTTACATTGAGTTGATATTAGGTTTATACTGAGTCGATATTAGCTTTACATTGAGTTGACATTGAGTCGACATTAGTTTGACATTGAGTCGACGTTCAGTTATTAAGTTTGCATTCAGTTGATATTAATTTACATTTCAAAATTAAAATAATTTACTAAAAAATTACTTTGGATTGAAATTAGGTTTACATTGAGTTGACATAGAGTCGCCATTAATCTTACATTGAGTTGACGTTGAGTTATTAAGTTTACATTGAGTTGATATTAATTTACATTTGAAAATTAAAATAATTTACTAAAACATTATTGACATTAGGTTTACATTGAGTTGATATTGAGTTGACATTGAGTCGATATTAGGTTTACATTGAGTTGACATTGAGTCGACGTTGAGTTATTAAGTTTACATTGAGTTGATATTAATTTACATTTTAAAATTAAAATAATTTACTAAAAAATTACTTCGGATTTACATTAGGTTTACATTGAGTTGATATTAGGATTACATTGAGTTGACATTGAGTCGACATTGAGTTGATATTAAATTTACATTGAGCTAATATTAAGTTAATTTTTAAAATTATACTTACTAAAATACATTAAATTTCCATTGAGTTGACATTAAGTTTACATTGAGTTGATATTGAGTCGTCATTGAGTTGACATTAAGTCCATATTGAGTTGACATTAAATTTACACAAATTACTGTAATAAAAACTTAAATAATTTACTTTCAATCTACTATAGTTTATTTTTGAAAGTATAAATTATAGAAAAATAATTTTATATAATAATATAAAATAATTTCATTTTAAATTTATAATTATTTATCAAAACATTTACTTTGAATTAACATTCAGTGAACATTAAATTTATATTGAGTTCACATTAAGTTTACTTTGAGTTTATATTGAGGTGACATTGAGTTAATATTAAGTTTATATTCAGTTCACTTATATTAAAATTACTTTCGGTTTATTTAATTTTAATAAAATCTTAAATAATTTACTTTCAAATTACTATTAGTTTATTTGTTATATTATAAATTACTTTTAATAGTATACATAATGAAGTTGACATTAAGTTATCATTGAATTGACATTAAGTCGTCATTGAGTTTATATTGAGTTCTTATTGAGTTTTCGCACACCACGGGGGTCCCACTACCACATATCCGACCACGACCATTAAACCATTATATTTTTCAATTTTAAAAAGTGAAATATTTTTACTAGTTTTACTTATATATTAATAAATTGTATAAAATATAAATATATGTATATTTTATTTTTTTATTGTATAAATATTTAATAAATAAATAAATTTAATTATTATAATTTAATATTAAACTTATAATAAATTTAATTTAAGTTGATATTTAATTTACATTATAAATTAATTTCATTCTAATAAGTTAGTTTAAATTTATAATCAGTTATACATATATATTATAGAGTAAATGTTGACAACAATTAGCCTTTGCCTTAATGGCAAAGCACAACCTCTCTCTTATAAGAGTTCAAGGTTTCAAATCCCCTCAACTACAAAATGGTGTTTTATTTAATTTTTAATTATCTAACTAAAATTGGTCCAACCATTAAAAATGGTTAGACCACAAACCAGCAATGGTGGTGGTCTGGGCGTTGACCGCGGTGGTCCGGCTGTTGACCGGCGTTGACCGCGGTGGTCCGGCCGTTGACCGGCGTTGACCGCGGTGGTCCGGCCGTTGATCGGCCAATAATGATCTGACTGGTAGTGGGTCGGTTAGAATTGGCCCGGTTTATATAAAATGAGGAGAAATTATTAGGTGTAATGGAAACACAATAGGTAAAATACACCATACGGATAAAATAGTAATCACAACTATTAAAAGGTAGGGATGAAAAGAATCTTTTAAAATTGAGAGATTTTTGCAAAAAAAAAAAATTGGGTGATTTATACAAACTTTTGAGTTTTTGGGTGATTTGATGTAATTTTCTCCTTATAAAACTCGTAAAATTCGCCAAAATCACGTTTTTTAACATTACAACCCATGATGTTTCCACAGAAGTTCAAGTTTTTACCAGCTTCAAAATTTCAGCAAATATATCACCCCTAAACACTCATAAAATCTTGATAAAATTCAAAACAAACATCAAATATATAATTTCCTATAATTAACAATTAATTGTCCTTCAAAAAATTGGAAAAAGTGAACAAAAATCCAAGCTTTACCAACTTAGAAAATTGAGCAACTTTTCTACCCCAAATATCCCAAAACACTACATAAAATTCAAAACAAACTCCAAATAAATAATTAACCATAATTAACGATTGATTTTATTTAAAAAAATTGAAAAAGATGAAAGAAATGGCTTATCTTGGTGTTGTGAGTGTTGCGGCAACTTAAGGGCTGCAAAGCAGGGGGGTTTTTGAGCTTGATGGTGAAGAGATAAGGTGATATATATAGTAATTGAACAAACATCCACTTTGGTCCTTAAAGTTTTTGGGTAACTTTGTAATTAATAAAATATTTAGGGAGCAAAACTAACTTTTTACCACTTTTAATTTTTAACTTTTTGAAAAACTTACAAATATTATGTTTTGAATAATAACTCCGAAATTATTATCCTGAAATTTTTATTTTATATTTATTAATTATGTTTTCAATTTTTTCTTGAATTCCATAAAAAAATCACTTAATCGTCCAAAAATTATTAAATTTATTTCTAGTGATTTTTATATTTTTATGGGCTTTCTCGAGTATTTAAATTTTATATTTGAATTCAAATAATATTTTTCATAATCGCGGTTATCCAAATCTTGACGAACCGAATGTGGTGATTTGAGCAGTAATGTTTTCTTACGGTTCTGACCTGTTTCTAAATCAATGTTATGAAATAACAATCATAAAATTGAAGAGAACGTTGATAGCTTTGATTTGACATAAATAACGTCAAATTCCGATGTCGAAATAAGGAGATATGAGATTCTGATGTTTTTTGTATTAACACTATTTTTCAAAGAATTTGGAGGATTAATTAAGAATTTATCCATCATATCCATTGGATAAGTATGTTGATTAAATGTCAGGTTTAATCCCTTTTTATCTCTTTCATCTCCATTTAACCCTTACACTTTATTTTTACTTAATTTATAATTACACTTTAATACACCAATTAATTCCGGAAATTCCTCGACAAAATTTCTCGAATAAATTCCTAAATATATATTATGGATAATAATCTTAAAATCATTATTCTAGAAATTATAATTTATTTTATTTTTATTCTTTTTAATTTTCTTAGTCCCGTTTAAATTTAATTTTCAACTAATTTGTTTTTAATTTTATTTCTCATGATCCAATAATATTAATAAGCTTTCTAGAATATTTAAATTTGAATTTAAATATCACTTTTTTTAATTTTGATCGTTCAAATTGTGACACGTATCTTAATTTAAAAATCAAAATTTTTGAGATAGTACAGTAAAAAAACCCTAAACCCTAAATCCAAAACCAAATATTATGAAAATTGAGAGTTATAATAAGAGAAAATTCTTTTAACTCCTTTTTTTTTATTTTCTTTTCTTCTTTAACTTTTGCCTTTTTTTAATTCAGACATCTTAATTTCAACTCAGTCACTCATCAACAGCCAAACTTTTGTATCAACAAGCATAATTTTTATTTTTTTAAAGGTGTTTGGACCAGACAGCTGGCCATTTCTCGATTCAACTGGCCGGTCCCGTCTTATTTTCTATGAAATTATTATAAATTTGATGTATGAACTCGTTTGAAAATAACAATTTAGTATTTAAATAAAATTTATTATAATTTAATGTTTGAACTTGTTAAAAAGATATAAATTGGTGTCTGAACTTGCTAAAAAATTAAAAACAAGTATTTCTAGCATGTCTTTTCAAATTACAGGTTGCCATTATAAAGAAACATAAATTTGGTTCCTAAGAATATTAGGCAGCCCTGATAAATACAAAAAATGAATATTTTCAATTTATTTTATCTTTTTTAATTTTCAAATAAAAAAATTAAGCTTGTGAAATAGTGTAAAAAAACACTGTTTGAAAAATAATTAATTAAATTAAATTTAATTAAACTAGTTTAATCCAACCGAAAATTCATACTCTAAAATATATATTGTTCAAACTGATAATAATGAATTTGATTTATTAGAGTTTGAACTCTCGATTGGATTACCCGTTAAACTAATTAAAGTAAATTAATTATTGTTCAAATAATATATTTTACACTATCTTAGATGTTCATTTTCTTGTTTTTTGAGAATTAAAAAAATGGACTAAATTGAAAATATATTTTTTGGTATTTATCAGTACAGCTATTTAAAAACTCTAGAAACCAAATTTATATTTTTTATAATGGTAACTTGTAACCTGTAGATGATCTGGTGGAAACACTTGTTTATAATTTTTTATCCAGTTAAAACACCAAATCATAGTAAATTTTAGTTCAAAAACTAAATTGTTATTTTCAAACAAGTTTATATACTAAATTTATAATAATTTTCTTTTCTTTTTTATCACTAGAATGCACATTTTTGCTAATATGGTCAATGTCATGTCATCCTGCAACTCCAGGTGGACAAGCACGCTATACAATTGAAAGATACCTGATAACATGGCTTTATCCACATCAATTTACCATAACACCTAGCATCACACACGTCAAAATAATAATGCCGAATGGCACCTTTCTGGTGCCAGATCAGTCTACCTTCCAATCAGCATACATTATCATGCCACATAGACAAGCTCGTCATACCACAAAGTCAACACATGAGTGCACAATTATTATGACTTGGCATGTGTCATATCATTAAAATGGCTTAATATATAATTTGACTATTGAACTAATACTCTATTACCCATCTAATCCCTAAACTTAACGTCTTACTTATCAAATCTTTAAATTTGTTAAATAATTCGATTTGACCTCTGACCTTGATAAATACGTAAACATTGAACCTCTTTGTGTCCACCTGACACTTGAAACATTATAGAAGAATTTGTATACGGAAGGGTATAATGTTTACGTATTTATCAAGTTTAAGGGTCAAATCAGATTGTTTAACACGTTTAGAAGTTCGATAGATAAGACGTTAAGTTTTGGAATTAAATGGGTTAAAAGATACAAGTTTAAGGATCAAACTATATATTTAGCCATTCAAAAATTGATACAGATGTCAATTCTATCAGTGCTCCCCAAATTTTATTAATAAAAGGGAAAATGGTCATTTATGTTTTTAAGATTTGACTATAATATCAAGTAAGCCCTAAACATTCGAAAAGATTCAAATATACCATCAACGTCTTCAAATGTGTACAATTAGAACCCTATTTGGACGTATAAATGAGACGTTGGGAGTCCTGATTGTTCACTTTTTAAGACGTTAGGGCATTTTTGAATATTTCTAAACGTTAAGAGCTTACTTGATTTTAGAGTCAAATTTTAAAGGCATAACTGACCCTTTTCCATTAATAAAATTAGCATATTTTACATTCAGGTAAAAAATTCCCCAATTTTACTCAAAAAAAAATAATTTCCCCAATTTTGTTCACTCACAGTAGAACAATGGCGGAAGGGAGAAATTCCAGGCATTCAAGTTCCTCCCAATTTTATTCTTCTGGTGATTATACTGTGAATGCTATAACATCGTAAGTTCCATTCGTAATATCTTCTGATTAGAATTCTTCTGTTAGAATTCTTGTTTGTTCATCGTTTCTCAGTAATTACTGAAAAATCTAATATGGAAATGCAATGATATTACAGTAGATTTATAATTCAAAGAGAAAATCAAGTATATGATGTAATTTATTTTCCAACCAAGTACTTGATTATGATTACCCAATTGAAAGGGAGAAGAAATAATCATCTTCCATAACTATCACACACAACACAATCTAAAACCGTAGAATTTTCAAACATTAGCGACTTCCGTACCGGCCATTTTTTCAAAGTTGCAGTATACTATTATTTCTTCTTACTTATTTTTTATATTCTTACATAATCTGTCAAACTTAGGTCCCACATTCCTAGATTACAATATTGACCATTCTTCCAAGAAAATAATTTTGCATAAAATACTGGTCCACATAAAAGATGATAAAAACCAGAAATTTTTATCTAGTAATTTTTTTTATCTTTCTCATGGAAGAATTAATCTCAAACAACTTTTCAGTATGTTACAGTCTTCAATTTAAATGGTAGAAGCTAAAATCTTGAGAATTTATCTTTCATTAATATTTACGAAATCTACCCCAGATGGTGTAATAAAGTCAAGTAGACTTTTTACCTTGTGGTTGGCTTACCTTATTAATGGAGTACAGAAAGGGACAGGATCACATAATAAGTTTGAAGTAAATTTTGCAGTAAAAAGGCAGTACCTTTGTCAATTAATTTTGGGTAAAGAAACCCACTTGTCATGAAAACAGCAAATTAAAAATATCTTCTCCTTTGATTTACTGTTCAAAGTGATTAGTTTCTTCTTGACTTGTGGTGGATGTTTGTTTTCACACCCATAGTATTTTATTTATTTATTTGAGGTAAGAGTATAGAATAAACTCATGTTAAGAGTTTAATATAAGCTGAATTATGTTTTCTTTGACAGAGGATATCAAGAGTAGCATCATTACATGGCAGCTAGCTGCTCTCAGATTGGTTGATTGCTTTAATTCCTAGTATCAACAACTCTCCAATTTGATTGGGTCTATCTACTGGTAAGGATCATCCTTAGCTACTGTTGAAGAGACAATAATCTGTCACTGCTTGTATCTTAGTTTACTTTCAGTCCACGCTTTTTTTTATTAAAGAAGACCCTGATTTTGATATGGTTGACGTAGCAGATACATATTCTGCTATCTTCATTATTTCTTGACATCATCTTGATCTTGTTGTTTATATTTTATATATCATGCCATTTAAGTTGTGGCTCTTTTTATTCAATTTTTTCTTCTCATTTGCTTATTGTTCTGTAATCTACAACGTAACTTCGTCGAGAGCAGTAACTCCAGCACAAACTCTTAGCTCTCCGGACCATATTTTCGAGTTGGGATTTTTTACTCCTAACAATTCTCGTAATCATTATGTGGGAATTTGGTACAAGGAAGTTACTCCCCAGACTGTTATGTGGGTGGCTAACAGAGAGAAGCCTGTTACAAGTTCTTCGAGAAGTCTAACCATAGGCAGAGATGGGAATTTGATGCTTTTGGATGGGCAGCAGAATGTTGTCTGGTCTACTAACGTATCTGGTTCGTCAAACAGTTCAATTGCCGTGCTTTCAGATGACGGGAAGTTGATTTTGAGGGATGGTGTTACAGGTTCAACTCTATGGGATAACTCCAAGAATCCAACAAATATACTCTTGCCGGGCACATGGTTGGCCTTCAATGACACAAGTGGTGAGAGACTTATTGTTAATTCCTGGAAAACGGAAAATGATCCTTCTCCAGGGGACTTTACTGCAGGTTTATCGCTGGAGACACCGTCGCAGGCTTTTGTCTGGAAAGGGTCGAAACCTCATTGGAGAAGTGGCCCATGGGATAAGGCTAAGTTTATTGGCATACCTGAAATGGATGCTGATTATCAAAGTGGACTAACACTCATTGATGGTCTTCAGCCAGGAACTGCTTATCTTGATGTTAGCGTACTCCGAAACTGTAGTTACTCGATGTTTACGGTCTCATCAATAGGAGTTTTAAGGTTTTTGTGTTGGGTTCCAGTCAGGGGCTGGTATGCTAGATGGGAGGCACCTGTTACTCCATGTGAAGTCTATGGAGCATGTGGACCTTTTGGGGTTTGTAAAAGATATGACCCAAATCTAACTTGTAGTTGCTTGAAAGGGTTCGTGCCAAAATCAGATGAAGAATGGAAGAGAGGAAACTGGACAGGAGGGTGCGTAAGGCGAACGGAATTAAATTGTGGAAGAAACACAAGTGCCGGTAATGCTACTACTGAAGGAGGAAAACCAGATGGTTTCTTGAAGTTTAGCGGCTTAAAAGTTCCTAATTCTGCCGAGTTTTTGAAGGTTTGGGATGCAAATGAATGCAATCAGCAGTGCTTGAATATCTGTTCTTGTTCAGGTTATGCATATGTAAATGCAATAGGATGTTTGGTTTGGAAAGGAAATCTTGTGGATATGCATGAGTTACCGTTCGATGGACAAGATATTTTTTTTCGTGTTGCTAATGCGGAACTGAAAGGTTGTAATTTTACACACTTGAACAATTTTATTGTAATTTTTGTTTTATAACTTAAATAGCAATTAACAATTGTTTTGTTACAAATTGTCTTTTTAGGTGATAATAAGAAGGGAAAAGAAAAACTCATAATCAGCCTAGTCATTGTTTCATCTGTTGCTGTCATCATTTCCATGATCTATGGCTTTGTGAAGTGGAGATCCAACCAAAATATTAAGAAAAATGGTGAGAAATGAAAGATTGCTAGTTTATGTCCTTTTGTGAAGTGGAATTGCTAGTCTTTTCTTGAGGTGGACTTTTACTTCGTATTCATCATTTTATTAGGAAATTATACTTGCTTATTGATTAATATGGCAGCTGCTGTTGCCACTTCAAGAGACACGTCACAGCCATTTATGTGGAGGAACCCTTCAGAAGATCAAGATAAAGATCCAGTAGAATTGCCTTTATTTGACTTCAATAGTATTTTAGTTGCGACCAGCAACTTCGACGAACAAAACAAACTCGGGCAAGGAGGATATGGTCCAGTTTATAAGGTAATTGCTATTTTTTAAAACAAAGATCAAACATACAATAAAGTGTATTGATTAATTTGTGTGGTTTATATAGGGAAAGCTGCAAGATGGGAAGGACGTGGCGATTAAAAGACTTTCGACTAACTCTGGACAAGGAACGGAAGAGTTCAAGAATGAAGCGATGTTAATATCCAAACTCCAACATAGAAATCTTGTCAGACTCATAGGTTGCTGCGTTGAACGACAAGAGAGGATACTAATTTACGAGTTCATGTCCAACAAAAGCTTGGACACCTATCTCTTTGGTTAGTTTGAGCATTCCATTTCCATGTTTAATAGCCTTCAATTAGCTGTGCTAGCCTTCAATTAGCTGTGCTAGTTACATAATTCTGTGCATTGAACAGATCCCGCAAAAAAGGCAGAGCTTGATTGGAACAAACGGTTCAATATTATAACTGGAGTTGCTAGAGGGCTTCTTTATCTCCACCGCGATTCTTGTTTGAGGGTCATACATAGAGATTTGAAGGTCAGTAACATTCTTTTGGACGAGAAGATGAGCCCTAAAATATCGGATTTTGGATTGGCACGAATGTTTGAAGGCACACAAGTTCTTGGAAGCACTCACAAGGTTGTCGGAACATTGTATGTAATCCGTCTCTCAGATGAAACAAAAGCATTTTATTTTCGGATTTAGAAAAATGTAATTAACATAAGAACTATTGTTTTTGTTTCAAATACAGGGGATATATGGCTCCAGAATATCTGTTAGGCGGCATATATTCAGAGAAATCCGACGTATTTGGCTTCGGAGTCTTGATTTTAGAAATTGTCTGCGGCAGGAAGGTTAATAGCTTCCAGTTTGATGAACAACACATGAGCCTTCTAGCCCGCGTAAGCCTGCAATTAAAGATCTCATTATTTTCTCTTTTTAATCTCCAAATATTTGGAGTTTCATAGTTAAAATCATAATGTCTGTTTCAGGCATGGCAATCATGGGACGAAAGCAAGGGCTTAGACATGATAGATGAAGCAGTGGTAGATTCATATTCGACAGCGGAAGTAAGTAGATGTGTAAATGTTGGTCTAGTTTGTGTGCAGGATCATGCTGCAGATAGGCCAAACATGGCGGCTGTAGTTACTATGTTAAGTGGCGAAAAAACCAATCTTCCTCAACCTAAACAACCTACATTTACGTTTCAGAATGTGTCGACGAGCAGCAATTTTCAGTCACAAAGTAACTCTACATGGTCCGTCAATAATGTCACTGAATCAATTATTGAACCGCGATAAGCGGGTTTTTGGTATCTAAAATATGTAGTTCTTATTAGAAGGAATGTAACATGTCAAATTTATATCCATTATGTGCCGAGTATTGCACTTCTGTAATCTGTACATCACCACAGATCTTAAATGGAAATTTAATTACTCATTATGAGAGTTAGAATAGGCAATTCACAATAAATATAAAACTTCACATTAATTGAATTAATTTCAGAAAATATAATATTATTTGCACACTGTGTTGAAGTATGTTTGGGATACTATAGAATTCATTTATAAATATATTTTCTAATTCTATAGAATTGGTTATTTTTTAGTGTAAATTTTAGTAAAATTGATGGAATTTATTAAATGACTTTTAGAGTGTGAAGAGCTTGACAAAAACTGCTATTAATATTTAGAAAATGATATTTTTACTACATCAAATATTAACATATTTATGATTTTTTAATACCAAACACTTATAAATAAGTTTTGTGTAAAATTAAAATGAATTTTAGAGTGAAAATAAACAAATACTAATAAGTAAAGAAATCATTCACTTAATGAATGACAAGGATGACTTGAATCAAAGAAGCACCACCTTAATTATTTTATTAGCTAATAAATTTATTAATATAAGAAGAAAAAAATTGATCACAGTTTGAACTGCTGCTATTGGGTTATCTCGCCATTAAATGGACAAATCAATAGTCCAAAACATAATGAAGAAAAAATTACATAAAAATTGTTTGGTATTTGTTGAATTTAAGGGTTTGTAAGAGAAGAAAAGCCAATTTATATACATTTTCTTCGTATTGACGAATCAATATAGTTTATTTTGCTATAAATACTTTTAAATTAACAACTTTTTTAACATGTTTTGTAATTTCAATATAAATTTTTAATTTTAACCATTTAAAACATAAAACATAGACTATTAGATTTTTATTAATACCAATCCATTGTTTGATAAAAAATAATAATGATGTGTACACTGGAATTTAGACAGTTGCTACATTTGTATCATTATTTTTTCTAATGAAAATTAATTTGATGTTTCAAATTAAAAAAAAATATTCTTTAAATTTTCTAAAGTTAAAAATTTATATTAAATTACAACATGTTAAAGTTTTTAATTTATTTTGTGATTATTCAACTGTTTTATTGGTTTACTATTGTTTAACTTTGACTTTGGTTTTCATAAAAGAAAAATATATAAACAAAGAACTAAACCACTAGATCTCTATGGATCAAATTGAAAGATTTATAATATTGTTTTCATAATATTTTTAAAAGGTTTTTATAGAAATAATTTTCTGTTTAATTTATTTGCAGATAAACAATTCTCATTTTAAACTCAAATAATCCTTTCAAAACTAAAACTAAAGATTAATTATATAAAATAATTATTTATAAATTAAAAAATATAAAAATAAGTTTAAATTAATAATTGGATATATTTATTATTATTCATAAAATTTATGAATTAAAACATCTAAATTATATTTTAAAAATATGATTAAAATTACAAATGAAGAAGAAATAGTTAATATAACTAGGAGTCTAGGACTACACTTTAACCAATATTTTGGTGAAAACATCAAAGTGTGTTAGAAGAAGAAATAGGCATCTAATCTAACAACCCCAAATGTCTTCATATGAGAAAATAAGGGAAAAAAGTTATTTATGCTTCTAAAGCTTTTGGGATCAAATAAGCTCTCTACGTCCAGAATTTTTTAATTATGTTCCTAACGTCTTAAAAAATAAACAACGAGGCTCCAATTTTAACACATAATGAAACGTTGGGTGTTTTGTTGTCAAAATTGAAAGGCCTAATCATTTGCATTTTAAGATTTTGGGGTATTATTTAAATTTTTACGGATGTTGAAAATTTATTTAATTTTAAAATCAAACTATAAAAGTATAAATGACCATTTTTCCAAAAAATAATAATCAAATGCTCTGAAAATCCACCATGAAAGCTATCCAAGAAGAAAAAATTCCTTAAATTCCAATTTCTTCATCTTCATTTTAATTTATTTTAGTCCTTCAATTTTTCCTTTTTCACATTCAGACACCTTAAGTCTTTGTTTTCAAGATTAACCGTTACAAATTGCGGGCAGCTACAGAGATACAGAATTTCAAGAATGTAGTCCGTTGCAAATTGCGTGTATTTCAAACACTTCGCCGGTCTGCAAATGCTTGATTAGGACAGGCACAAATGATCACAGTTAACTCAACTCAGTGTTAAAAACTTCAATGTAAGCACACAAACTATTATCATCTACTTTTTGTTTTGTTGCCATTCGGTTTTAGGGCTTCCCCGTGATTAACCCGGATCTGACCCGCGTCGCGCATCTGGCATAGTGGTCAGCGGGGATTTTGTCAGCGGGAATTTTCTGCATTAACAAGACTTGAAAACCTGAGACTTTGCTTAAGCGATACGAAGCCGCTTACCACTTGGTTCATCTACTTTTCCCTGTTTCTGGAATGAAATTGCAAATTGTTTATCCAGATTTTGTTTGTTGATTTATTCTAATGTTTTAGTTAGTTGTTTTAGCACATAATTCAGTTTTGACTCATAATTTGTTAAATAAGATTGCATATTTGCATTCCTGAACACTACCAAATCTTTTTTATAACACAAGACAAGAAGAAAAATGATAAATTCTTGGACCTTTCATTAGGAAATGTGTTCTGTTAGAATTCGTCTCAGTTCATCCTTTCTCAATAATTGTCGAAAAATTACCGTATGTTTATAATCTAGGTAGACCGGACAACTCATTCAATAAATGTATCCCGTTTTGGAAAGTTCAGACACGAAACTTCATTTTTAACATAAGAAACCTTAAAATAACATAGTTTCGCCGTGTCTGAATCCAAGTGTCCCGTGTCCGTGTCCGTGCTGCCTAGTTTATAATTCAAACTTCAAAGAGAAAATCTCAAACCCAATATGTTACAGTCTTCAATATTAATGCAGTAAGCTAAAATCTTGAGAATTTTTCTTTCATTAATATTTACGAAATCCACACACATGCTGTAATAAAGTCAAATAGAAAGGGACAATGATCACATAATGGAGCACTGAGCATAGAAAGGGTCATGATCACATAATGGGTTTGAAGTAAATTTGCAATCAGTTTGAGTAAAGGAATCCACTTGTCATGCAAAACCAATACAAAAATATTCTCTCCTATTTGTGGTGGATGTTTGTTTTCAGAACCATAATATCTCTTGTATTTATTTGTATGCTTTAATTCCAAGTATCAACTAGCGTCATCTTGATCTTGTTGTTTATACATTTCATCATAAAATAATGTGTTTATGTATGAGAGTTGCATTCTTGTGGTTTTTTTTGTTCAATTCGTTCTTGCCGTTTGCTTATTGTTCTGTAATCTACAGTGTAACTTCGTCAAGAGAAGTAACTCAAGAACAAACTCTTAGCTCTCCGAACCACATTTTCGAGTTGGGCTTTTTTACTCCCAACAATTCCCATAATCAATATGTGGGAATTTGGTACAAGGAAGCTACTCCCCGGACTGTTATTTGGGTGGCTAATAGAAAGAATCCTGTTACAGGTTCCTCGAAAAGTTTAACGATAGGTAGAGATGGGAATTTGATGCTTTTGGATGGGCAGCAGAATGTTGTCTGGTCTACCAACATATCTGGTTTGTCAAACGGTTCAATTGCTGGGCTTTCAGACGACGGGAGGTTGATTTTGAGAGATGGTGCTACAGGTTCAATTCTATGGGATAACTCCAAGAATATAACAAATGTACTCGTGGCCGGCACATGGTTGGCCTTCAATAACACAAATGGAGAGAGTCTTAATCTTAGTTCTTGGAGAACTGAAAACGATCCTTCTCCTGGGGATTTCACTACTAGTTTATCACAGGAGAAGCCGTCACAAGCTTTTGTCTGGAAAGGGTCGAAACCTCATTGGAGGAGTGGCCAATGGGATAAGGGTAAGTTTATTGGGATACCAGAAATGGATGCTGATTATCAAAGTGGACTAACACTTGTTGATGGTCTTCAGCCAGGAACTGCTTATCTTGAAGTTGGTGTACTCAGAAACTGTAGTTACTCCATGTTTATGCTTTCATCAATAGGAACATTAAGGTTTATGTGTTGGGATCCAGTCAAGCGCTGGTATGCTAGATGGGTGGCACCTATTACTCCATGTGAAGTCTATGGAGCATGTGGATCTTTTGGGGTTTGCAAAAGATATGACCCAAATCTAACTTGTAGTTGCTTGAAAGGGTTCGTGCCAAAATCATACGAAGAATGGGGGAGAGGAAACTGGACAGGAGGGTGCGTAAGGCGAATGGAATTAACTTGTGGAAGAAACACAAGCTCCGGTAATGCTACTACTCAAGGACGAAAACCAGACAGTTTCTTGAAGTTTAGTGGCTTAAAAGTTCCTGATTCTGCCAAGTTCTTTAATGTTTTGGATGAAAATGAATGCCATGAGCAGTGTTTGAATAACTGTTCTTGTTTAGGTTATGCATTTGTAGATTCAATAGGATGTTTGGTTTGGACAGGAAATCTCGTGGATATGATCGAGTTACCCTTTGGCGGACAAGATCTTTTTCTTCGTGTTGCTAATGCCGAACTGAAAGGTTATAATTCTCCAAACTTGAAATTTTTTGTTTCACTACTTAAATAGCAATTAACAATTGTTCCGTATCAAATTGTTTTTTCAGGTGATGGTAAGAAGGTAAAAGAAAAATTCATAATCAGCCTAGTCATTGTTTCAGCTGTTGCTGTTATCATTTCTATGATCTATGGTCTTATGAAGTGGAGAGCCATCCAAACAATTAAGAAAAATGGTAAGAAATGAAAGATTGCTACTTGAGGTCCTTTTCTGAAGCGGATTTGCTATTTTCTTTTCCTCGGATGGATTTTTAGTTCGGATTCATCATTTTATTAGGAAAATACACTCGCTTATTGATTAATTTGGCAGCTGAAGAACCATTTATGTGGAGAAGCCCTTCAGATGATAAAGATAAAGATCCAGTAGAATTGCCTTTGTTTGACATCAATAGCATTTTAGTTGCGACCAGCAACTTCGACGAACAAAACAAACTTGGGCAAGGAGGATATGGTCCAGTTTATAAGGTGATATAGCTACTTTTTTGAGTAAAGATCAAACATACATTGACAGAGTTGTTAATTAAGTTGTGTGGTTTATATAGGGAAAGCTGCAAGATGGGAAGGATGTCGCGATTAAAAGACTTTCGACTAGCTCTGGACAAGGAACGGAAGAGTTCAAGAATGAAGTGATGTTGATATCCAAACTTCAGCATAGAAATCTTGTTAGACTCATAGGTTGCTGCGTTGAAAGACAAGAGAGGATACTAATTTACGAGTTCATGTCCAACAAAAGCTTGGATACCTATTTGTTTGGTTGGTTTCAGCATTCAATTTCTGTGTTTATTAGCTCAACATAGCATTCGATTAGCTGTGCTAATGACATAATTCTGTGCATTGGACAGATCCTGCAAAAAAGGCAGAGCTGGATTGGAACAAACGGTTCACTATTATAATTGGAGTTGCTAGAGGGCTTCTTTATCTCCACCGCGATTCTCGTTTGAGGGTCATACATAGAGATTTGAAGGTCAGCAACATTCTTTTGGACGAGAATATGATTCCTAAGATATCAGATTTTGGATTGGCGCGAATGTTTGAAGGCACGCAAGTTCTTGGAAGCACTCACAGGGTTGTTGGAACATTGTATGCAATCCGTCTCTCTCAGATAAAGCAAAACGATATAATTTTCTGCTTTACCAAAAAGAAATAAATATGATAACGATTGATTTTCTATCAAATACAGCGGATATATGGCTCCGGAGTATCTGTTAGGCGGCATATATTCTGAGAAATCCGACGTATTTGGCTTTGGAGTCTTGATTTTAGAAATTGTCTGCGGCAGGAAGGTTAATAGCTTCCAGTTTGATGAACAACACATGAGCCTTCTAGCTTTTGTAAGGCTGCAATTAAAGATCTCATTATCTTTTATTTTTATTCTTCAAATATTCGGAATTTCATTGTTAAAATCACAATGTCGGTTTCAGGCGTGGCAATCATGGGACGAAAGCAAGGGCTTAGACATCATAGATGAAGCAGTGGCAGATTTGTATTCGACAGCGGAAGTAAGTAGATGTATAAATGTTGGACTAGTTTGTGTGCAGGATCATGCAGCAGATAGACCGAACATGGCTGCTGTAGTGACTATGTTAAGTGGCGAAAAAACAAATCTTCCTCAACCGAAACAACCTACATTTACGTTTCAAAATGTGTCTACCAATGTTCAGTCAGAAAGTTACTCTACATGGTCTGTAAATAAAGTCACTGAATCAATTGTTGAACCGCGATAACCGGCTGTAATTCCGGTTTAGTACTGATTTTGGCATCTAATATATTCGTTTTTGCTGTCCAAAGATGTAATTTGAGAGTTGGATGTATTAGAAGGAATGTAAAATAGTCTTTGTAATGATGTACATCACCACAGATCTACAAATGAAATTTTGATACTCATTATAAGAGTTATAATTGGCGTTTCATAATAAATATAAATTTAAAAGAGCAAATTATTATGACACCTCTCACATTTGACATAATTCACAATTTAATCCTTTTTTTTGAAAATTGAACTATATAGCCCCTTATTTTTGATTTTGTCAACGATTTAGTCCGTCCATCCATTTTGGATGTTAGTCAACGAAGTCAACGAAACTATATTGTCCCCCACTTTTGTTTTTCTCAATGATTTCACCCCTCATTTTTGTTTTTGTCAACGATTTCGTCCCTCAGATTTCATAATTAATTTACCCATAAGTCCCTTGACTTCGTTGACTAACACTAAAAAGGATGGAAGGACTAAAATGTTGATGGAAGCAAAAGTGAGGGGCCACATAGTTTAGTTTTCAAACAGGAGGGATTAAAGTGTGAATTATGTCAAATGTGAGGGGTTTTATAGTAATTTGTTCAATTTAAAACTAATTGAATTTCTTTCAAAAAGTATGAAGTCTATTTTTGGAATTAAATGTATGAAGTTATTTACCGACCATGTTGAACATACTATAGAATTCATTTGAAATGGGTTTCTGATGCTATAGAATTTGAAAAAATTGGTTTAAACTTTAGTAAAGTTGATGGATTTTCAGAATTTTAGAGTGTGAAATATGTATGGTGAGCAAAACAATTTATTTTCTTAAAAATCAGCTCATGGATTAACCAAATTGCTTTATTTCTTTAAACCTAATTAACCAAATTAAGTAAAATGACAAATTCAAATTGACTGATTCATCAAAAAGTACAATTGACATTTAAAAGAGAAAAATGTACTTATATACATAATAATGAACTTTTTAGCTACATAAAATACTTATTTAATTTGAAAATTGTTTCAAATAGAATATTTAATTTCTTTCATTTTGTTTAAAATATATTCACATGTCTATATACTATAATCCTACAAATTCCACGCAAAATCTATCCACAACTTGAGAAATTTTTAAATTGATTCAGCTTACCACGTCATCTCTGAACTGAACTAATAACATTGTAATATTTTATTAAAATGAAAATATTTTTATAATATGATTATTCAAAAATGTTTTATTTATAAAAAAATAGAAATTTCATTAGATGAAACAAATCAACTATAAGAGTCTCGATTCTAGTCACGATATTTAAACTAGAAAAAACAACAAACCTTACTAGGGCTTTTTAGCTACTAAAAGCAACCCAAAAAACTCAAAACATCCAAATCTAATAATAGATCTAGCTTAATGAGCCTAAAATTACAGATCTGAAAAAATTAGAGAAAATTAGGAAAAATACTTTCTTTTTAAAAATAATATGATTCTCTACCTCAATAAGGAAAAGATAGAGAAAATACCTCACCCTTTTAATATATTTATTTTTTTACTCTAAGACATGTTTATATTATAATTATAACTAACTCTTATTGTTATTTTACTCTAATCATATTTGAGTGAAGGTTCAATTTACCCCCTGTACTTGGCACGAAAGATCAAATAAGTCCAACCTCGTGAAAGTGGATCAAATCAGCCCACAACTATGCAAAAACGGATCAAACACCCCCTTCCCCACTCTCACCCTAGAGAGTGAATACACTCTCCGATTTTTGGTGGTTTTAGATGGTTAAAAGCTTAGATAATCCTTAATATTTATTTTATTTACAAAATTCACATTTAATTATTTTTAAAAGATAATTTAATTTCTACAATTTTAAAACTTCACAAATTTTATCAACTTTTAAATACAAATAAAGGGACCATTTCAAACTTTTGACATTTCAATTATCTCTTCCTATCTAAATGTTCAAACCCTAATTTTCTAATACCTATTTTCTTTTTCTTCTTCCTCCTTTCACTGGCAACCATCAGCCTCTGCCGTCACAACCATCTCCTTCCTCTTCACAACATCTCAGCGGTCGTCCTTCGTTGAAGAAGCCGACCTTCGTCACAACAGTAGCAGTCGACCTTCGTCACAACATCAGCAGCCGACCTTTGTTATACCAGCAGCAGAGGTCGATCTTCGTCGGAGTAGTAGAAGCAGCAGCAGACGACCTTCATCGCAGCAGTAGCAGTAGCCGACCTTCGTCGTAGAAGCAACCCTTGTTTCAAGCAATAGAGGCAGACAGAGCAACAACGGCAATATCAGGCGGCGACAACACCAGACGGCGGGAGAATAAACTTCATGTGCAACGGCAATCGGGAAAAATAGATGAAGAAATTGTTAACTTTTTGAACCCAAATATGTTGGATTTGTTTGAATTTTGATTTTTGTTGTTAAATTTGTTAGAATTTTGGTTTCTTTGTTTAAACTGTTTAAATTTAGTTGGTTTTGAAATAATTAATGTGAATTGAAATGACAGTGGTGATGGTGGTAAGTGGTTAGTGATGTGATGGCGGCAAGGATGAGTTTTAGGTGATGGGTTGGAAGAAGAAGAAGAAATTAATTAGGTTAGATGAGGTTATTTAGTATTTTAAGTGTTTAATTAGGGTTAATTTTGATTAATTATAATTTATTATAAGTGTAATTAGAATTAATTAGGAAAAAGGGTATAAAAGACCCCTAATTTTATAGTAATTAAATTTTAAATTAAATAGGATTAATTAGTGTTTTAATTAAGATTAATTAGAGTTAATTAGGGTTAATTTTTAAAATTTGGCTATTCCACTCTCTTTTTTGGTCAAAAGGGTGAAACCGATCTGGTTTTGCATAGTTGTGGGGTGAATTGATCCGGTTTTGTGAGGTTGGACTTATTTGATCTTTCGTGCCAAGTATAGGGGGTAAATTGAACCTTCACTCAATCATATTTATTCTATTCTAAATGACATCTGTCATTTTTCTCTCTCTTTCTTTCTTTTTTCTCTTTCTTTTCTCTTTTTTCTTTCTTCTCTCTTTCTTCTCCTTCTCTGTTTCTTTTTTCTTCACCATTTTTTTTCTTCTTCTCTTCTCTATTTTTATTCTTTTCTTCTTCGCCGTTCCTCTGTCGCTCCGCCATCTTAATTTTAGCGATTTTTTCTTAATTCGTGGTGATAAATATGATTTATTTTCATTTTCAGATCTAAATAAATTACTCTTGAATTTTTTCAACTTTAGATCTAAAAATCTGCATAAGAAGCAATGTTATGATGAAAAAAATGATTTTATGCACAAAAAAACAATTTCTGCAAAAAAAACAGCTTCTGATTATCATATGAGTATCATCACTGCATTATCATGTAAGTATCATAACACTGCAGAGAAAAATGATTTTTTACTAAAAAAACAGTGTCTGATTATCATATGAATAACACTGTATTAAAATATCATTATCATAACATTATATGATTATGATAAGGTTACGATAATACAAATATACGATAATGATAATACTATGATAATGTTTTTATGATAATATAATGATAAGCTTATAATAGTATGATAATATGATACTTACATGGAAAAAAAATTACAGAAATAGTGTCATATGATAATGTTTTATCATATGATAACGAGATGATAATATTTATGGTACATACATGATAATATCTATGATAATATATGATAAAATAGTTTACGATTATCATGTCGTTATCATAACACTGGAGTATGATAATTAGATGATAATGAATTATGATAAGTTTATGATAACTGGATGATAACGTACGTGAAAATAGAATTACAAAAAAATTCATGACACCAGTATGATAACCAGATGATAATAAAATAATAATGTTATGATAATAGTATGATAATATGATACCTATATGTAAACAAATCACATAAAATTATGATAATGAGATGATAATATAAAGATAATAGTATGATAATATGATACCTGTATGAAAAAAAATTTACAAAAAATTATGACAACGAGATGATAATGTGAAGATAATAGTATGATAATAATATGATAATATGATACATGTACGAAAAAAAACAATTACAAAAAAATTATGATAATAAGATGATAAGGTGACGATAATAGTATGATAACATGACTTTATTATACTTCATTATCATACTATTTTCTTCACATTATCATCTCGTTATCATAATTTTTATGTAATTTTTTTCATATAGGTATCATATTATCATACTGTTATCATAATTTTATTATTATGTCGTTGTCATAATATTATCATTTAGGTACAATAATACATTATCATCTCGGTATCATATGATTATATTATGAGAATGAGGTGATAATACAGTGATAACAACATGATAATCAATTTTTTGTAGAAAATCTTTCTTTATGCAGTGTTATGATAACAACATGATAATACTGTGATACTCATATGATAATCAGAGACTATTTTTTTTTTATAACAAATCATTTTTTCTGCAGTGTTATGATAATCATATGATAATCAGATGCTGTTTTTTTGCAGAAAATCGTTTTTGTGCAAAAAATCGCTTTTTTCATCATAATATCGTTTTTTCATACAGATTCTTAGATTTAAAATTGAAAAAAAAAATTCAAGAGTAATTTATTTATATATGAATGTTAAAAAATCGCCATAATCACCATGAATTAAAGAAAAGTTCGCTAAAATAAAAAATGAAAGAACAGTGGAGCGACGGTGGAGCGATGAAAAAACGGCGGCGGAGGGATGAAGGAACGACAGAGAAGAAAGAAACAAATGGAGAAGAAAAGAAGAAAAAAAAAGAAGAAAAAAATTGACGAAGAAGAAAAAGAAAAAGAAGAGAAGAAGGAGAGAGGAGAGAGGAGAGAGAAAGAAAATAAAAATATGACAGTTGTCATATAATAAGAGTAAAGATATATTTGGAGTAAAAAATTAATAAAAAGTAGGTATAATCATAATATAAACATGTTTTAGAGTAAAAAAGTAAAAACATTAGAATGATTAGGTATTTTCTCTATCTTTTTCTTATTGAGGTAGGAAATCAAATTATTTTAAAAAATAGAATATTATCCTAATCTTCTCAAAAAATTACAAGAATAAGCCATGTGACTAATAAAATTGTAACCTCAAAAATCTGCAAAATTTCTTCCACTTTTCCGGAGCAATACCGGATTTGCTGAGGAAGACAACGGAAAATCGCCGGAACAAACAGAGACGCTGGATATGCCGAAACATAAACGCCGGACATGTCGAGCACCCGTCAAAAATCGCCGGAACAAACAGAGACGCCGGACATACCGAACAAACGTCAAAAGTCGCCGGGATAGATGCTGAAACTTGCCGGAGAGTCACTAAAAAACTAAAACTGAGGCCCATAAAGGGTAGAATATATGAGAGTAGATGAAATAAAAGGAATCTAACAAAAACCTAACATAATAAGTTATGAAGAATACTTCATTTATTTGTGGCAAAGTGAAAGATTTAGAGGATTTTAGAGGTTGGAGAGGTGGTTTTGGCCAAAAAAATGGCCAACCCCTCAATAGTTATGCGGCGGTGGGTTTCTAGGAGGAAGAAGTTGAGAGAGTTCTAGGGTTTTTTTCGATGGGGCTATTATTGGCTAGTCCACGGAGGACGTGATGAATTTGTCGAACAACTCATATGATTATAAACCGTTGTAGCAATTAAAGATCAATGAGTCTGGGGAGCAAAAGCAAGTGGGTCTCCGTTTTGCTGTAATGTACCGCTTGTGAAGGACATATTCAGGTCTGATTATTGAATCTTTACATAGTATCAACCTTTGCACATAACCTGTTCGATAAAATGCGTTTGAGCCTTGATGCTCTTTTTTCTGGCTAGGAAAGAATGAATGATTAATCCTGTATCCGATTCTTCAATATTATCTCATATTGTTTATAGTTTTGCAATTCAATATGGTATTCATTTCATTTTTCTTTACAAAAATATTAATTTCGTTGTGTTTATCCTATGATGAGGTCGATAAACCATGGAATAGCTGATTAAATATGGTATTCATTCGGTATTTATCACAACAAAATAGAATCTTTGTGAATTGATTTATGCATCATATATACACTGTCATTTATTTGCTTCGTAACACTTGCTCTGCTGATAGATGCAGGTATCCAGTCCCAGATGATCATAAAAGTCGGCATTTGACTCATGTACGTTTTTGCTATTTCTTTATTTGATTGATGGTGCTTTTAAAATTACAATTTAAGGTAAAAGATACAAACATTCATAAGATGAGCTCTAATTAATTTCTTGTGGGCATTCACATTTATGAAGAGGTGGATTACTCGTTTAAGCTTATGAAATCTTACAAACTTAATAGCTATAGATCGATTTTAGTTTCACTTGCATTTTTAGACATATCACATCCAGAAGTTATGGAGAAACCGAGAGTGGCTTTAATGTTTACATTTGCTACACTTTTATGAAATTCAGTCATTGTGTTACAGTTGTTGAAAATGAAAACATTGAAAAGAGATGTTTATTAGATCAGTCGTATAAATATCGTGCTTTTAGTAAGAATCCACCAAGTTTTTTATGGGGTCTATAACGTTTTCATGTGCCATTTTTATTTTCCTATAGGTTTACTATACGATTTCTTTAATGAAATAAACGCTAGAGGAAGTACTATTTGACCACAAATATATTTAAATTTTAATATATACATATTGTAAACGATGAACAGTTTTTAAATTTTTATTTTGTAATTTATTTAATTTTTTAAGGTTTAATATTGTGAAAATTAAATTCTTTATTCTTACGTATATTTTTTTTATATATTGTGGAATTTGAAAAGTATATTTAAAAATATATTTTTAATAATTAATTTAATTAACATTAAAATTTAAAGTTGAAATACTCACCCACCCGCGCATCGCACGGGCATCCACCTAGTTATTTTATAATACATAACACAAAATATAATCAAACAGTAAGTAAATAAACCATTCTCCTTATGCTTGACATGGATGGATCATTTACTTTGAATCACAGACAGAAGCATCATCTTAAGTATTTTATTAGCTAATGAATTTTTTAATATAAGAAGAAGAAACCTGAAAACTGTTTGAACTATTCCATACTTGACATTTTAAAAAGAACTGCTGATGTTGGGTTATTTCCCCACTATATTGACATATCAATAGTCTAAAAACTAATAATAATAATAATAATAATAATAATAATAATAATAATAATAATAATAAAGAAAAACTATAGAAAATTGTTTGGCATTTGTTGAGTTTAAATTGTAAGAGTTGGTAAGAGAAAAAAGCCACCTTAATACATTTTCTACGTCGTGAAGAATCAGTCTTGGATAGGAATAATAGGAATAATAAGAAAAACATTGCTATAGATATATTTATCTTAGTACAATTTCATTTTTGACCTGGTAAATACATATTCTGCTACCTTCATCATTTCTTGGTATCATCTTGATCTTGTTGTTTATATTCGCATCATATCATTTAAGTTATGGCGGCATTTATGAATCAAATGTGTATCCGTGTGGAAATTGCTTTGTTGTGGGTCTTTTTAGTCAATTTGTTCTTCTCATTTGCTTACTGTTCTGTAATCTACAATGTAACTTCATCAAGAGCAGTAACTCCAGAACAAACTCTTAGCTCTCCCAACCACATGTTCGAGTTGGGATTTTTTACTCCCAACAATTCCCATAATCAATATATCGGAATTTGGTATACGGAAGTTACTCCCCAGACTGTTATTTGGGTGGCTAATAGAGAGAATCCTGTTACAAGTTCCTCGAGAAGTCTAACGATAGGTAGAGATGGGAATTTGGTGCTTTTCGATGGGCAGCAGAATATAATCTGGTCTACTATCATATCTGGTTTGTCAAACGGTTCAATTGCTGAGCTATCAGATGATGGGAAGTTGATTTTGAGGGATGGTGTTACAGGTTCAACTCTGTGGGATAACTCCAAGAATCTAACAAATGTGCTCGTTGGAGGCACATGGTTGGCCTTCAATAAAACAAATGGTGAGAGACTTATTCTTAAATCCTGGAAAACTGAAAATGATCCTTCTCCTGGGGATTTCACCTGTTTTATGTCACTGGAGACGCCGCCACAAGCTTTTATCTTCAAAGGGTCGAAACCTCATTGGAGGAGTGGCCAATGGGATAAGGCTAAGTTTATTGGGATACCAGAAATGGATGCTGATTATCAAAGTGAACTAACATTCATTGGCGGTCTGCAGCCAGGAACTGCTTATCTTGACATTAGCGTATCCCGAAACTGTAGTTACTCCATGTTCACGGTCTCATCAATAGGAGTTTTAAGGATTTTGTGTTGGGTTCCAGTCAGGGGCTGGTATGCTAAATGGGAGGCACCTGTTACTCCATGTGAAGTCTATGCAGCATGTGGATCTTTTGGGGTTTGCAAAAGATCATATGACCCAAATTTAACTTGTAGATGCTTGAAAGGGTTTAAGCCGAAGTCAGATGAAGAATGGGGAAGGGGAAACTGGACTGGAGGGTGCTTAAGGCGAGCAGAATTAAGTTGTGGAAGAAACACAAGTGCCGCTAATACTACAACTGAAGGAGGAAAACCAGACGGTTTCTTGAAGATTAGTGGCTTAAAAGTTCCTGATTCTGCCAGGTTCTTGAATGTTATGGATATAAATGAATGCCATCAGCAGTGCTTGAATAACTGTTCTTGTTCAGGTTATGCATATGTAAATGGAATAGGATGTTTGGTTTGGACAGGAAATCTTGTGGATATGCATGAGTTACCCTTCGGCGGACAAGATCTTTTTCTTCGTGTTGCTAATGCAGAACTAAAAGGTTGTAATTTTACACACTCGAGAAATTCTGTTGTGATTTTTGTTTCACTACTTAAATAACAATTAACAATTGTTCCGTTTCAAATTGTCTTCTTAGATGATGATAAGAAGGTAAAAGAAAAACTCATAATTAGCCTAGTCACTGTTTCAGTTGTTGCTGTCATCATTTCCATGATCTATGGCTTTGTGAAGTTGAGAGCCAACCAAACAATGAAGAAAAATGGTATCAAATGAAATATTATATTTCCCTAAGATTGATTTTTAGTTTTAATGATTCATCATCTAATCAGGAAAATAGAATTGCTTATTGATTAATTTGGCAACTGCAGCTACCACTTCAAGAGACACTTCACAACCATTTATGTGGAGAAGCCCTTCAGATGATAAAGATAAAGATCCAGTAGAATTGCCATTGTTTGACTTCCATAGCATTTTAGTTGCGACCAGCAACTTCGACGAACAAAACAAACTTGGGCAAGGAGGATATGGTCCAGTTTATAAGGTGATATAGCTACTTTTTTGAGTAAAGATCAAACATACATTTACAGAGTTGTTAATTAATTTGTGTGGTTTATATAGGGAAAGCTGCAAGATGGGAAGGATGCGGCGATTAAAAGACTATCGACTAACTCTGGACAAGGAACGGAAGAGTTCAAGAATGAAGTGATGTTGATATCCAAACTCCAACACAGAAATCTTGTCAGACTCATAGGTTGTTGTGTTGAAAGACAAGAGAGGATACTAATTTACGAGTTCATGTCCAACAAAAGCTTGGACACCTATCTCTTTGGTTAGTTTCAGCATTCAATTTCCATGTTTAATAGCCTTCAATTAGCTGTGCTAGTAACATAATTCTGTGCAATTGACAGATCCCGCAAAAAAGGCAGAGCTTGATTGGAACAAACGGTTCAATATTATAATTGGAGTTGCTAGAGGGCTTCTTTATCTCCACCGCGATTCTTGTTTGAGGGTCATACATAGAGATTTGAAGGTCAGCAACATTCTTTTGGATGAGAAGATGATTCCTAAGATATCAGACTTTGGATTGGCACGAATGTTTGAAGGCACGCAAGTTCTTGGAAGCACTCACAAGGTTGTCGGAACATTGTATGCAATCCGTCTCTCTCAGATGAAACAAAAGCATTTTATTTCCGGCTTTCGACAAATGAAATGGACATAATAACTATCGTTTTTGTTTCAAATACAGGGGATATATGGCTCCTGAATACCTGTTAGGCGGCATATATTCAGAGAAATCCGACGTATTTGGATTTGGAGTCTTGATTTTAGAAATAGTGTGCGGCAGAAAGGTTAACAGCTTCCAACACATGAGCCTTCTAGCCCGTGTAAGCCTGCAATTAAATATCTCATTATATTTTCTTTTAATCTTCAAATATTCAGAATTTCATTGTTAAATCACAATGCCGGTTTCAGGCATGGCAATCATGGGACGAAAGCAAGGGCTTAGACATGATAGATGAAGCAGTGGCAGATTCATACTCGACAGCGGAAGTAAGTAAATGTATAAATGTTGGACTACTTTGTGTGCAGGATCATGCAGCAGATAGACCGAACATGGCTGCTGTAGTGACTATGTTAAGTGGTGAAAAAACAAATCTTCCTCAACCGAAACAACCTACATTTACGTTTCAAAATGCATCTGGCTATGTTCAGCCAGAAAATAACTCTACATGGTCTGTAAATAAAGTCACTGAATCAATTGTTGAACCGCGATAACCGAATTTCAATACCTAAAATATTTTTTTTTTTCAAAAGATGTAGTTTGAGAGTTTGATGTATTAGAAGGAATGTAAAACCTCAAATGTGTATCCATTATGTGTTCTGTTGAGTACTAGTCTGTGGATGTACATCATCACATATCTAAAAATGAAGTTTTGATTATTACTCACTATGAGAATTATAACTGTTTGTTGAGTTATTGGTCTTTCACAATAAATGTAAAATTAAAAATTAATGGAATTATTTCAAAATGTGCGAAATTATATACCGACCATGTTGAAGTCTGTTTAATATAATATAAAATCCATTTAAAATGTCTTTCTAATTCTATAGAATTGGAAAAAGTTGATTTAAACTTTAGTAACATTAATGGAATTTTAATGTAAAAACAAACCATTTTCCTTATGAATAACATGGATGGATCATTGACTTTAAATCACAGAAGCATCATCTTAATTATTTTATTAGCTAGTGGATTTTTTAATATAAGAACAAGAAAATTGAAAAAGTTTGAACTATTCCATGCTTGAAAGTTAATGCAGAACTGCTGATATTGGGTTATCTCACCACTGTATTGACAAATCACCAAAAACTAATAATAATAGTAAAAATAAATATGGGAAATTGTTTGGCATTTGTTGAATTTAGATATTCAAGAGTTGGTAAAAGAAAAAAGCCATCTTATACATTTTCTACGCCGTGAAGAATCAATCGTAGGTGACGTTTGATAAAATTAAGTATTTAATTATAAGTGTTCAAAATAATAATTGCTGAATTTTTTAAATGCTGAATTAAATAAATTTGTTTGATAACTGTAGTTACTGAAAATTATTATATTTACATATTAAACCTCTGAACACTGATAATTTTAAAAATAAATTATTAAATATAAATTATATGTTATTTAGATTCTTAAAAATAAATAATATTATAAATATTACATATATATCATAAATAAATATCACAAACTTTATTTGCATATATTAGTAATTAGTTCTTAAAGATTATAATAATGTCCTCCTTTACTTTGAAATGAGTTTTTAAAATAATTATGAAATTGATAAACACTACTAAAAAACTGTATTTTAGCGACGGATTTAAATATTCGGAATAGTTGTCTCTACAAATTCAAACCTTTTCATATTTATAAATAAAATTCTGTTATTCCATCCCAGTCAAGCTGTAATTTTTATTTTTATAAGTAGAGGTTGATATAAACAAATAATAAAATCATTGGGCGACCTTAATGGATCAAATTTGAATGAATTATAATATTCTTTTGATGATTTTAATAACGGTCATGTTAAGAGGTCATCACATGCTACCATAATAAAAACATCTATATGCTTTCTTGCATTTAAATATTTTAGCAACTTTTAGACTCAAATGATTGTTTTGATTAATTTAATATGATATGAATTGAGACTTAATAAACTATGATTTATGATGTTAGCACTTAGCACACAGTTGCGTGTTCGATCCTTCGAATTAAATTATATTAAATTGGTTAGTTATTCAAGATGCCATTTGGAATTTACTTGTTGCAGTAGTATGCATTGTCACATTCATATATAACTTTTTTAAGAAAATATTAATATTGAAAAATCAATCTCCAAAGATAAAAAAAAAATACCCAATTGCATATAAAGCTTAATTTCAATTCATGAAGTAGACCCTCTAACTAGAAACTGTATTACCAGGTATTTGCAAATAAATTATACATCTTATATCAAAATTATAATCTTATGACGATCTTTAAAAATTAGAAATCTCATTTGTAAATTAATTTCTTTTTTATAATTCTATTATAATTCTATATTTTAATAAACTTATGTTGATGTGGCAATCAGATTGCTTCGTTTGCTAAAGGTAAAGAGAGGAGTAAAGAGCACGATCATCAAGCTGCGAGGCCAAAATTTAAAAAATCTTAGAACCTGATTTATCTTACGATCAAGCCAAATTTGAGAAGTATATAAATGCACGTTAGGCACAATGAATGTAGATTCAACCTAGTATGCACGAGGAAGGATGCTAAGTAAGGGCGTCTCATTCCTAAGACTTGCTTGCTTTGTATAGAGTGCCCCGTGGTTCCTCAAATGCCAGCCGCGTGTATTTATTTCATTTTGATTTACAATCGTCGAAGTTGGAATCCAATTGAGTATACATATGGGCGGACAGCACACTATTTTCTTTCAGTTGAAACTGTTATCTACAACTGTGCTCGGGGACAACAAAAAGCAATATATAGTGGTTTTATAGCGAATCGAAGAACAAATATAATCTGCTACAAAAGCCGGCTGACGGGGCTAAAGTAGTCTCTAAAATCTCTACAAAAGAATGTTTGCGATTTTAAATTTTCAATTATTGTTTATTTTAATATCATTAAATATCATAATTTTACAAATGTTTTATTGGTTTGTTATACGAATGACGTTGCATAACCGCTGCATTTAATAATACTATTTCTTTTTGATCCAACTTTTTTAGGGAGTATCATGTCCTTTAAATTCATAATAATACTTGAAAGAAGACTAAAAAAAGGATTTATTGCATTTCACCCCTATTGTTCTAGATATAGTAATTAAACCAATGTGTTTATTTATGGGTACATTGGCTTTCATTGATCAACTTAATTTTGTATAATTAAACATAAAGTTAGGTAACCTTCTTCTTTTGACCTATTAAAACTATATTAAAGTATAGTCCAAAGTTAGGCCCAAAATAATCCTACAATCAAAATTTTTAGTATTTCACATTCAAATTTTGAAAAGAAAAAAAAAACATCAAAGTGTGAAAGAACAAGAAATAGTATTTCTTCTTCTTCTTTCTATCAAACTATACCAAATGTCTTCAAAATGAGAAAACAAAAAACCCTAAATCCAAAACCAAACACTCTGAACATCCACCATGAAAGCTACAACACCAAGAAATTCTTTTAACTCCAATTTTTTCATCCTCATCTTTTTCATTTTAATATCTTTTAGTCCTTCAAGTTTTTCTTTTTCCAATTCAGACACCTTAACTTCAACTCAATCGCTCATCAACGGCCAAACTCTTGTATCCAAAAACCAGAATTTCGAGCTTGGATTCTTTTCTCCGGGGAATTCCGAGAAATGGTACGTCGGAATATGGTACAAAAACATTCCTGACACAACTTATGTTTGGGTCGCTAACAGAGATTCACCGCTTGTAAATTCTTCAGGTATTTTCAGGATTTTTAATCAAACCGTTTCTTTATTTGACCTTGGAAATAATCAAATATGGTCGTCGAATCAAACCGGAGTAACCAACCCGGCTATTCAGCTGTTAGACTCAGGAAATCTTGTTTTAAGAGAACAAAATCAGAAGAATCAGTTTCTATGGCAGAGTTTTGATTATCCTACGGATACTCTGTTGCCTGACATGAAATTAGGTTGGGATTTAGATAAAAAGTTCGACCGGTTTATAAATTCTTGGAAATCCAGGGACGATCCTGCAACTGGTGAATTCTCTTTTAAACTCGATTACCACGGATTTCCGGAGATTTTCTTGTGGAATGATGATCGGAGAGTTTATAGAAGCGGCGCATGGAACGGGTTAAGATTTAGCGGAGTACCGGAAATGCAGTCTTTGGATGATATTAGTTTCGATTTTATTACAAATCAAACCGAGGTTTTTTACTCGTTTCATATTTCGGCTAAGTCTTTGTTTTCGAGATTGACAGTTACACATTCTGGCCAATTACAGAGATACACGTGGATTCCTGATAGGCAAGATTGGAATTCATTTTGGTACGCGCCGAAGGATCAATGCGACAATTATAAAGAATGTGGTCCGTTCGGAGTGTGTGATTCAAACGCATCGCCGGTGTGTAAATGTCTACGAGGATTTGAGCCGCAAAATCCACAGGCATGGAATTTACGAGATGGATCCGGAGGGTGTGTTCGGAAGACGGATCTTGAGTGTGTAAATGATAAATTCTTGAACTTGAAGAATATGAAATTGCCGGAGAGTTCGAATTCTCGGGTGGATCGGGATTTGAGTATTAAAGATTGCGAATTGTTGTGCTTGAAAAATTGTTCTTGTACGGCTTATGGGAATTCGGACATTAGAAATGGTGGCAAAGGTTGTGTTCTTTGGTTTGATGAATTGTGGGATATGAGACAATATTCAGGCAGTAGCAGTGGTCAGGATCTTTATGTCAGATTGGCTGCTTCTGATATAGGTATGTTTTCTTTCACTAAGAATTCATTTTGCCCCTTCAATTTGGCGTAAAAATTAACAAAATTCAAATTCACGGATTTTAACAAAATCACTCGCATTTTTTCAATTTTCGATCAATTTACACCATCAAGATTGAAGTCAGATAAGTGACTCAATATAGAGTGTATACTGATACAAAATTGACAACATGTGAACACGTTCATATTTATGTCGTTGGTTTTTTTGATTAATTCCTCTGACCTCAAACTTAAAATGTCAAACTTGAGATGTCATAGCTTTAAAAATAATTATTAAATTAAATGATTTTTAATACTAATTTAAAATTGTTTTTGAAGTTACTAATTTATCAAATTACAGTGAATAAGAACTGGAGTTTGTACTCATTAAATTCAAGAAAAATGCTTGAGGAACATGATTCAAATCAAAGAAAAAATTATACTAATTTTTATATAATAGAACCACCTACCCACCTCTTGAAAATTACATGCCTTCACTATTTAATTTGATTACTTGAAAAAGAAGTGACATGTTCTAAACACATTACACACAATTAATTTATAGGAAGACTTTCTTTAAATTTAATGTTAAGTTACTTGCGGATTTTTTTAACTTTTTTTATTAATAATTAATGTTACCTTTAATATTGTAGATTTTTTTTCATATATTTTTCATTTATTTTACTAATTTATTTCAAGGAAAAAAAACATAATTTTTTTTTAAAAAATATCCAACTTCAGGAGTAAGTGTAGTTATCTCTTTTCTTTTTATCTCAACTTGAATGACTCAACATGCACTTAAACAAATACCCAAAGTTTCGTTTTGAACTAAACAATACCCAAATGTTACTTTAAATATTTTGACTATACAAATGACATGACTGGCTAAAAATCCCATTAACTTTTTTTAGCAAAAGGTCATTTCAATTTTTGAATTTGTAGGAGGGTCTTATATAAATTAAATTAAGTTTATTTTGACAATTTAATTAATAACTCTTGAAAGTAGAATTAATTACATTCATTTTTCTATTTTTTGAAGTGTGAAAAACAACTATAAAGATATTACACACAAAAAAAGTTAAAATTGATATAAAATATTAAATAAAATGTAATAAGCGCGGATGAAATTGGCCATAATTTTTGAAGAGTCATAGACTAAATTGTTAAAATAGATTAACTTATCGGGCCTATAAATTTAAGGATCAGAATAACTTTTTATTCATTAATTTTCTTCCTTTTCACACCCTTGCCGTCCACCTGGAACCCACCATTCGTGAGGTTCCACGTATTTTAGCAGCTCAGCCTCACATGTTCTAAAAAGAAAGCAAAATCTTGCTAAAATTTCTATTTTAGCTCGTATATTAATATAATCAGCCAATATAAAATTTTTAGTTATGAAACTCAGTTACGTTTGAATTTGTCCCCAGCAGCATGACATGTATTTTTTTAAAAAAATTTGTATATATTGGCTAATTAATAAAGATACTGTAATCATTAAATTAATGATAAATTTACTTATTACTATTAATTAAATTTAAAATAGATAATACATGTTAAACAAATGAATAATTATAATAATAATATAAATTAAAATCGTAGAGCAATAATGTTAACTTTTATTTAATTGAGTAGCACATATATATTTATTTAGGTATTTAAAATAAATCTTCAAAAGGAAATTTTTCAATAAAGGATGGTAAAATGGGGCCATCGATTTAATGATGGAGTCTTAAATTTCAGTATTTGCGACTCATATTAACTTTACTATTGATGGAATGTGTTAGGCTTAACCTTTTTTATTATTAAGAAATTTTGACGTTTGTGAGAAAATTTAATTCTACGACTGTAGTAGAATTTTGCTCAATATATATCATCTGAATTATAATTTATTAAAGTACTTTTTATAAGTTTTGAGAGTAAAGAGCGGGATAATATTCGAAGTTGTTTATAATCAAATTAATTTATTGTAAAATTATTAACAATTAAAGCAAATTATTAATTAGAATTTATTAAAATATGTTTTTTTTTTTTTTAACAAAGGCTAAAATTTCCATTAATAATAACGAAAATTACATGAACGGTTTCTCAACATACTGAGTCAACTATTCTAGAAAAGATGATGAGAGCTGTAAAAATACAGTCATCGACTAGGGCTAAACTAACCACCAAGGGTCACCCAAATTTGTAATTTAAAACTAAATCTAATAATAAAATCTAGATTTATTGAACGTTCTAAAGAAGTTTAACTTCGAATGCACGACTGATCACATCTTTTGTGATACATCTGTTCTCTTGAAAATTAAAAACATCATCGATATTGACGCAAAACATACCTGTACTTGATGAAATCCGTCGTAAGATGTTGCCTATAATTGTTTCAGAGATCCAAGTCGTTTGCACCGCAAAAAACAATTTCATCTCTAAAGATGAAAAAACTACTCTTAATTTCGATTAGATTAGATCTAATCTCAATTAAAAGACTATGGTAGAAAATAATTTCTAGATCTAGACCAAAATTGGCCAAGAAAGAAACTTTATTCGAAAACTAAAGATAAAAACTATGAAAAAACTAAATTTGAGAGATTGGTGAGGTGATTTTTGGCCAAAAATGGCCAAAAACCACCCCCAAATAAACAAGAAAAAGAAAACTTACTAGAATTTGAGTTTGAGAGATTTTTCAAAAGAGAGAGACGGCTAGGGTTTTATTTTCATCCGAGAAATATGTTAGGTTATGTTTTTTTTTAGTAATTGGCTTGCTGATTTCAAATCAAGCCAGATTTGTTTCTTTGAATTTTAGTAGGAAACGGAAGTGAAAAGTAGGTATCTCAATGCAGCCAGCCGTTGATTAAGGCGTGAAATGGGATCAAAATACCTTATTTTTAGTCACTTTCTAATGCTTTGAAATCTTGTGCCTTTTAATGAGAATTGAAATAATCATAATTAAGTGTGCTTTAATGAATTCTAATGATACTCGTAGATTATTAACCTTTATTGTAGATGAAATTCAAATTTAGTGATCAAAAGTTTTGAAATAAGGGACTTTCAACACTAAAATGTGACGCTTTTTCACCTATGAATAGTACCTAAAACCGACCAATTAGCTATAATTCAAATGATAAAAACATAGTATATCATATTATTAAAATCATGAGTTCAATTCATCTCACAAATGCTCCCTTTCACGGTGACCAAAAAGAAAATAGTACCTAAAGATTTAAGATCAATACTTACCACAAGTAGCAAATATTTAACAGGATTATGACTGCCTACTTACTGGTAAGCTGACTTGATATGCTTTTATCAGGTGACGGTAAACATGTAGCTGCTCTAATTATCGGCATTTCGGTCGGCGCCGGAGTTTTGCTATTAGGACTGGTCGGCTGTTTCATATGGAAGAAAAAGAAGTTACTAGGTGTCCGTGTCCGTAAAGAACATAAAGGTTACACAAAACATTTTCCAACTACAGAATTTATTAAAAAACTTGATTAAAATGTGTTGTCTTAAATTTAATATTTTTTTTCATTACATTCAGGTGTTCTAGAAAGAAGCCAAAATTTACTGTTTAATGAGGTAGTTATTTCAAGTAAGAGAGATAACTCTGGTGAAAATGACAAAGAAGAGCTTGAACTTCCATTGTTTGATTTTGAAACCATTGTGACTGCTACCGGCAATTTCTCCGATGAAAATAAACTCGGACAGGGCGGTTTTGGCTGCGTTTATAAGGTAAACTTCTTCTTCTGATAATATATTAATAGAAAGTTTAGTCGAGTCGAGTCCAAATACTGCAAAGCTCGAGTTCGACTCAATTTGTTTATAGGTGGATAGTTTATTTTAGGAAGTCAGGCTCAAGTCACTAGAATAACTAGACTCGAGCTCCATTATCTGCTTGCAAGTTTATCGAGCTGAGTATTTTGATGCTTGAACTCGGCCTAGTAGTTGACACCAGAGCTCAAACCCGAACTCAAATTCGAGATTGACTCAATATTTATTAGCAAGACCATTTGGAATGAATAGCACTCAAATGCAGATCATATTTTGCCAGGGTAGGTTACTAGAGGATCAAGAAGTAGCTGTAAAGAGACTGTCAAAAACTTCTGTGCAAGGAATTGAAGAATTCAAGAATGAAGTTAGATTAATTGCTAGGCTTCAACACAGAAATCTGGTTCGATTGCTCGGTTGCTGCATCGAAACGAACGAGAAAATGCTCATTTACGAGTTTATGGAACACAGAAGCTTGGATTCTGTCTTATTCAGTTAGTTTCTATAAATCTTTTATGTTACAAGTTCTTTATGTTTCAAATAAGTTTCTGAGTTTCGATTTGCAAAAATGATTTGCAGATAAAGCAAAAAGCTCTTTACTAAATTGGCAGAGACGATTCAGTATAATTTGTGGGATTGCAAGAGGACTTTTGTACTTGCATCAAGATTCCAGGTTTAGAATTATCCATAGAGATCTAAAAGCGAGCAATATTCTACTCGACCGAGAATGGATTCCGAAAATATCGGATTTCGGCATGGCTAGAATATTTGGTGGAGATCAAACAGAAGCAAATACTAAGAGAGTAGTAGGAACTTAGTAAGTAACTAATGCTAATTTTTTCTCATTTGTTGCAAATGCTAAACATTATCCTGATTCCTGAAATATTTTGCCTTGTTTTTTGAAATGCAGTGGCTATATGTCTCCTGAATATGCTATGGATGGTCTGTTCTCAGTGAAGTCAGATGTTTTTAGTTTTGGTGTGCTAGTATTGGAGATTTTAAGTGGTAACAAGAACAGAGGATTTTATAACTCTAACAGCGAGCTTAATCTTCTCGGACATGTAAGTACAACGTTACAACTGCACAAAAATGGAAAATGCTGAATCGAGAAAATCGTAGAATGATATTCTTTACAAGGATAATGTTACAAATATAAACTTTCGGAGTTTCACATGTGTCTCCGTCAGTTTTCATACAACATAGGTTAGTATATGTACTAAACATTATGGAATTTATTTTGTTGCAGGCGTGGAGATTGTGGAAAGATGGAAAGGGATTGGAAATGTTGGATACATCAGTTGGCAATTCGTTTTCGTCGAGTGAAGTTTTGAGATGCTTACAAGTAGGCCTATTATGCGTTCAAGAACTGACAGAACATAGACCGACAATGTCATCTGTCGTTTTAATGTTAAGCAGTGAAACTGCGACAATGCCCCATCCTAAAACTCCAGGGTATTGCATGGGAAGGAGTCCTTTAGAAACCGATTCATCCTCGGGTAAAATAGATGTTTCGTTTAGTGTAAACCAAGTCACAGTTACAATGTTAGATGCGAGATAAAGAATGATTATACCTCATTATTTACCATATATTTGTATATTCAATTTTTGGAAATTTTGAAGTTGTATATGATCTTCTGCTGTTGATTTATTCCTAATCTAAGATAATTTATTTGGCTGTCAAATGATTCGTGATTTTCCGATGACTGTTATCTTCTAGAGAGTCATTGCAGATTCTTATTTGTAAATGCTGTTTGATAGTTTTAAAACTGGAAAAATTTCATATATTGGAAGAAGTCAAGTAAACCAAGCACACATCATTGCCAGGAATTTCATATTAGATTAGTAACCTGAGACTTCAAGAATAAGAAATTCTGACACATAATGATGATAATACCTTACTGCCACGTCGATAAGCTTTCAGTCAATGGAGATGAGTTGTAATCAGAATTGGAATATTATATTTCACAGGTCCACCTACTGCTTGTTTTCTTTTGCAATCACTTATATAGCACGGAAACTTCGAAACGAGAAACTGCATTTTGTACAAACAAGAAACGTTAAAACCGAAAACAGCAACATCATTACAAGAGTAAGATATAAATATAGAATTTTGGAATTTCAAAAGCGCAAAATATAGAATTTTGGAATTCAACAAGTTTCCGTGCAACATAGGTGATCACAAGCATCGCTAGAAGCTTGTTATCTTGAGTTAAAAGACCAGTTCTAAAGATGGATATTATATATACATTGTTTTAAACAAAACCGTTGACTTTGAATTCTCTACTGGAGTCTAATTCTAAAATCTACTCTAACGTTGCTATCTGACATTTTTAAAGAATTATTTTCTGTTATCCACAGTCAATTTCGTTTATGTAAGATTTCGGTTCACCAGTTCTAACAAAAGTAGACAGTTTCAACTATTGTAACCAAGATCATTCATGAAGGTCTACTCTCCTTTTCTGATCTGCTTTACCATTCTAACCTTGTTGAAATCCTACTATGCTGTCGAAACTTTAACAAGAAACCAGACTCTTACAGACACAGGCCAAACACTGGATTCTTCAGGTGGAAGCTTTAAACTAGGCTTCTTTAGTCCCTGGAATTCTAGCAACCGTTATGTCGGAATATGGTTCAGGAATGTTCCTGAACAAACTGTCGTCTGGGTTGCAAACAGAAACAGTCCACTTTCAGATTCTTCAGGAGTTCTCAGGGTTAGTGTCGCCGGAACTTTACAGATACTCAACAACCAATCTGACGTCCCTATATGGTCATCGGATTTCGTCACAGCATCAAATAATCCAATATTGCAGCTCCTTGATACTGGAAATCTTGTCGTAAGAAACGGTAGCGATGGAAACTATCTCTGGCAAAGCTTTGATCATCCTTGTGATACACTGATTCCAGGGATGAAACTGGGATATAATCTTGAGAACAATCAGAGCTGGAATTTGAATTCCTGGAAGAATTTTCAAGATCCTTCTAATGGTGATTTCACTTACCAACTAGAACCACTCGGTCTTCCACAGTTGGTATTGTATCGTAAAAGTTTAGGGGTAGCATACAGAAGTGGTCCATGGGATGGTGTCCGGTTTGGAGGAGGTCATCCGCTCCAAGAAAATGCAGTATTTAACCCAATATTTGTGTTAGAACGTCCCCTAATTTACTACTCGTTTACTAACAATGATAACACAACAATTTCGAGATTTGTCGTTAACAAATCAGGGTTGATGCAACACCTGACTTGGAATCAAAGACGAATGGAGTGGACGAAAATATTTAATCTTCAGATTGATAAATGTGATGAATATGATGTCTGCGGTCCAAACGGGGTCTGCAACGCAAACAAGCCATGTCGCTGCCCAAAAGGATTCGTACCTAAAGTTCCGCAAGACTGGAATAAACTAGACACTTCTGGCGGGTGTGTTAGAAGAACACCTTTAAACTGTAGTAGCAGTGTTGGGTTTAAGAAGTTGTCAGGTATTAAGTTTCCAGACAGTTCTCAGTTTTTCATCGAAAAGAATATTTCGACTTCACTAGAATGTGAGGTGGCTTGTATGAAGAATTGTTCTTGCACAGCTTATGCTAGAACTGAATTTAGCGGCTGCGTGGCTTGGTTCGGTGATTTGCTTGATATGAGAGAGTATAGTGTAGGTGGGCAAGTTTTGCATATAAAAGTGGATGCTTCTGATCTTGGTAAGCTCTCTATAAATCTCTTATATTATGTATAATTTATTACATCAGGATACATCATCATCGTCGAGAACAAATCGATTAATTTGTGTTTACCTTCTCAAAAGCAGAGCCCTCCGACGGACGAACAGCAGTGATTATCTTGGTGTCAATAATTGCAGGTGTTCTCCTGTCAATTGCAGTCATTTGGGTTTCTGTTAAAAAGAGGAATACCAAAATAAAAGAAGGTAAATAGCATGTTAAAAATAGAGAAAAAAGAAATACTCTTACAATCTCAATATTCTTGTAATCTGTATCTATGTACCTAGCACAGATAAAGATACGGGAAATAAGATAATTGGATACGGACATGACAAAATAGTATTCTTTTAAAGTTTTGTATGTTAAAAATGAAATTTCGTGTCCGATATGCCAAATTTCTGACACGTTTTCTAAACTAAAAAGGTTGATTGAATGAAATGTTCATACTACTTAGTTATGTATCTAAACATCATTCTTTTTATTCCCGATTCTTTGAAGGAAATGTAAGCAATAGACCAGCAAACAGTAATCAAGATGGCAAACCTGATGATGGAGATGAAGAAATGGATCAACTTCCGATGTATGAATTCGTCATAATTTTATCTGCCACGAACAACTTCTCTATCGAAAACAAAATTGGTGAAGGTGGATTTGGTGCTGTTTACATGGTATGTTATTTTGTTGCATTAACAAAATGGAAGCTCAACAATAAAAGAAAAATATATTCTTTCTCTTAAGCCTATTGGGTTGAGGTGAACTTACATTGAATTGCAGGGTGAGCTGGCAACAGGACAACAAGTAGCAGTGAAGAGACTTTCTAAAGATTCAGGACAAGGCATTAAAGAGTTCAAAAATGAGGTTATCTTCATCTCCAAGCTACAACACAGGAATCTTGTGCGGCTTTTGGGATGTTGTATTCACGGTGACGAGAGGATGTTGGTGTATGAATACTTACCGAAAAGAAGTTTGGACTTTTGTCTTTTTGGTTAGTCACTCTCAACACTTGCACTTACAGAAAACGCTTAAACGGAAATAAAATGCTGGAACATAGGACTCAACAAATTTCCGTGCAACATAGGCTATATGCAATGAGTCCAACTTTTTGACATTCACACAGTTCTTTTAAAATGTTTCAGATCAAACAAGAGGTACCTCACTTACTTGGCAGACACGTTTCAACATTATAGTAGGAGTTGCGAGAGGACTTCTTTATCTCCATCGAGATTCAAGGTTGAGAATCATTCACAGGGACCTTAAAGCCAGCAACATTCTCCTGGATGATGAGATGAACCCCAAAATATCAGACTTCGGTTTAGCAAGAACATTTGGAGGCGATCAAAATGAAGTAAATACAAGCAGGGTCTTCGGAACTTAGTAAGTATCAACACTAAAGTTTTAATAATATTAGCAATATCAAGTTTCATCAGTAATGTTAATGGTTTCATTGCAGTGGGTATATGTCTCCCGAGTATGTGATAGACGGACTCTTCTCCGTGAAATCTGATGTGTTTAGCTTTGGAGTACTGGTTTTGGAAATTGTGAGCGGGAAGAAGAACAGAGGATTTTATCATCCCGAGCATGATCTTAATCTTTTAGGACACGTACGTAAGCTAATTGCGAGCTCAAAAAATACTTTTTGGATGACATTGATTATACTAAAATGTGGTTTTGATACAGGCATGGAGATTGTGGATCGAAGACAAGCCAACGAAACTGATGGACAGTTTGATGGAGCAACCTGTCGATATACCAGAATTGGTGAAATGTATCCATGTGGGTTTGTTGTGTGTGCAGCAACGGCCGGAAGATAGACCAACAATGGCTTCAGTTGTAATGATGTTGGACAACGAGAACCCAACGCTGCCAGAGCCAAAGCAACCTGGTTACTACACAGAAAGGTTTTTCACTGATACAGACTCATCATCTACTAATGTAAAGTCTCACACTAGAAATCAAGTCACAGTTACTCTATTACAAGGAAGATGAAATACAAACTGTAATTACATATCTGTTTGCGCAATTCTTATGATGTGAATATATGAAATACTTAAGTTGTACACTAGTCTTTCATGTGAATTATTCATACCAATCAATTTCAAACAGAAGAAATTCATTTGTATATATTAATAAGTTCCTAAGCTCTTCAAGTCTATCTTAGCTCATGACTTTTCAGCTTATATCAAAGCTACCCAAATGAGGCATTTTAATAGGATAAAAATGACAGTATCTCAACAGCATTGGTCAAAACATGACAGACTATTTATTTACATTAGACCTGCAGAATTTTCAATGAAGGACCAGTTCAAGAGATCAAAATTTGTTATTTTAACAAAATAGTTGACTTTGAATCCTCTATTGGAGTCTAGTTCTAAAATCTACTCTAACGTAGCTTTCTGACATTTTCAAAGGATTACTTTCTGCTGTCGATAGTCGATTTCGTTTATTTAATATTTTGGTTTACCAATTCTAACAATAGTAGACATTATCAACTGTTGTAACCAAGATCATCAATGAAGGTTTACTCTTTTTTTCTGATCTGCTTCCCCATTCTAACCTTGTTGAAATCCTACTATGCTATCGACATTTTGACACCAAACCGGACTCTTACAGACACAGGCCAAACACTTGATTCTTCGGGTGGAAGCTTCAGGCTAGGCTTCTTTAGTCCCTGGAATTCTAACAACCGTTATGTCGGAATATGGTTCAAGAATGTTCCTAAGCAGACTGTTGTCTGGGTTGCAAACAGAAACAACCCACTTTCAGATTCATCAGGAATCCTCAGGATTACTGTCGCCGGAACAATACAGATGCTCAACAACCAATCCGACATCCCTATATGGTCATCGGATTTAGTCACAGCATCAAATAATCCAATCTTGCAGCTTCTTAATACCGGAAACCTTGTCATGAGAAACGGTAGCAACGGTGGAAACTACCTCTGGCAAAGCTTTGATCAACCTTGCGATACACTTATTCCAGGCATGAAACTGGGATGGAATCTTGAAAACAATCAGAGCTGGAACTTGAATTCCTGGAAAAGCCTTCAAGATCCTTCTAATGGAGATTTCACTTATCAACTAGACCCACTCGGTCTTCCACAGATAGTACTGTATCGTAAAGGTTTGGGGATAACATACAGAAGTGGTCCATGGGATGGTGTCAGGTTTGGTGGAGGTCATCCCTTCCAAGAAAATGCAGCCTTTATCCCAATGTTTGTGTTAAAACGTCCCATCGTTTACTACTCATATACTAACAATGATAATACAACATTTTCGAGATTTGTCGTGAACCAATCAGGCTTGATTCAACATCTCATTTGGAATGAAAGGCGAATGGAGTGGGCGAAAATAGTAAATCTTCAGAATGATAAATGTGACGAATATAATGTCTGCGGTCCAAATGGGTTCTGCAACGCAAACAAGCCATGTCGCTGCCCAAAAGGATTCATGCCGAAAGTTCCACAAGACTGGAATGAACTAGACACCTCTGGAGGGTGCGTCAGAAGAACATTTTTAAACTGTAGTGGCAGTGTTGGGTTTAAGAAGTTTTCAGGTATTAAGTTGCCAGACAGTTCTCAGTTTTTCATCGACAAGAACATTTCGACTTCACTAGAATGTGAGGCGGCTTGTATGAAGAATTGTTCTTGCACAGCTTATGCTAGAACTGAATTTAGCGGCTGCGTGGCTTGGTTCGGTGACTTGCTTGATATAAGAGAATATAGTGTAGGTGGGCAAGTTTTGTATATAAAATTGGATGCTTCTGATCTTGGTAAGCCTATAAATCCCTTTTATTTGATCTAATTACATCACAGTACATCATCATTGTCAAGAATTGCAGCAAATTGATTAATTTGTGTTTACCTTATCAAAAGCAGATCCCTCCAGCGGACGAACAGCGGTGACTATCTTGGTGCCAATAGTCGCAGGTGTTCTCCTGTTAATTGCAGTCATTTGTGTTGCTGTTAAAAAGAGGAATACCAAAATAAAAGAAGGTAATAGCATGTTAAAAAATAGAGAAAAAAAAATACTTTTACAATGTAAATGTTATTGTAATTTGTATCTATGTACCACAGGCAAACCTGATGAAGGGGATGAGGACATGGATCAACTTCCAATGTATGAGTTCGTGATAATTTTATCTGCCACAAACAACTTCTCTGTCGAAAACAAAATCGGTGTAGGTGGATTTGGGGCTGTTTACAAGGTATGTCTTTTTGTTGCATTCATAAATGGAAGATCAACAGTAAAAGAAAAATAAATTCTTTCTTTTAAGCCTATTGGGTTGAGATGAAGTTACGATGAATTGCAGGGTGAGCTGGCCACAGGACAACAAGTAGCAGTGAAGAGACTTTCTAAAGATTCAGGACAAGGGGTTAAAGAGTTCAAAAATGAGGTTATTTTCATCTCCAAGCTACAGCACAGGAATCTTGTGCGGCTTTTGGGATGTTGTATTCATGGTGACGAGAGGATGTTGGTGTATGAATACTTACCGAAAAGAAGTTTGGACGTTTGTCTTTTTGGTTAGTCACTCTTGACGCTTTTTCAGAAAATGCTAACATGGAAAATGCTGAAACAAGAAACAACATGCCAATATTATTTACAAGAATTAATTATAAGTATAAAAGATTAGAAGATAAGCATTTCCGAAAATGGAAATAAAATTCTGAAACATAAGGACAGACAAGTTTCGGTGCAACATAGACTATACGTGATGAAATAGTTTTTCTGAAATTCACACATTACTTTAAACTGTTTCAGATCAAACAAGAGGTACTTCACTTACTTGGCAGACACGATTCAACATTATAGTAGGAGTTGCGAGAGGGCTTCTTTATCTCCATCGAGATTCAAGATTGAGAATCATTCACAGGGATCTTAAAGCCAGCAACATTCTCCTGGATGATGAGATGAACCCCAAAATATCAGACTTTGGTTGGGCAAGAACATTCCGAGCTGATCAAAATGAAGTACATACTAGCAGATAGGGCTGTGCAAAAACCGTATCAACCGAAAAAACCGAACCGAACCAGACCGAATCAGACTCTTTGGTTCGGTAATTTCGGTGAAACGGTGCGGTTTGGATGGGGAGGGGAAGAATTTCGGTTAAACGACATTCGGTTCGGTTAGGGTCTGGAACCGACCGAAGTAACCGAAAAACCGAAGAAATAAAACGATGTCGTTTTATCCCACGCCCTGGCACGCGTGCAGAAGGTTCCAGACCTTGGGCACGCGTGTGTTTTCTCCTAGCAAAACGGTGAGTTTTGCCCTCATATATAAACTCCCTCTAAAAAAACCCTAACCCTAAAATCACTCTCTTCTCAGTTCTCACATTCTCACTTTTCACTCCCTCTAATTCTCTCGCCTCTCTCATCCTCTCTGATGAACTGAACCCTAAATTACTCACACAGCACCCAACCAAACCCTAAAATTACTCTCATCTCTCTTTTGTTTAGTGATAACTGCTCTAAATCAATGGCTTCTCGATTGATTCTCATCTTCCACCACTTAATTATGTCTGTTTAAGCCATTTTATAATCTTTATTTGTGGCTCTTGGACTCTTCGTTGCTCTGCCTCTGTCATCTATGAGTTTGAGAATCTTATTAACGATTTGTTAATGATGATTCAGGAAGAAAAGGAACTGATTGTTCACAAATGGTGAGGTTTTCCAATTTTCCAGATCTATAACTTATTATATACGATTTGAGTTACAGATCTATGGTTCTTCTGTATTATTCACTTATTTCTGTTCTTATTTGATTATACGCATGTTTTGAACTTGATATGATGGATTTGTTGGAGCAAAGCTTCAGTTTCTGAGGTATTTGTGACCTAAGGTACTACCTACTTTGTCTCTGTTCTTAGTGTTGTTATTTTTTTGAGTTTGGTGGTTGATTTCATGGTCTTTGACAATTCTGTTTATGTTTCTCTTTTGACATATGTGGAGACATTGAAGGGGTGGAAGCCTGAATCTGTTGATTTGTGCCATTGATCAAAGGTAGTATCTTTTAAAATTCGTTTTCTCTTTTGATTATGTTGATTTTCTGTGATGATCTATTAGTCAGTATTTGACAATTTCATTTTTCTCTGTACATGTTTACCATTTTTGGTGGAAGCCTGTGATCTGCTTGTGTATCTGTGATTCTCTGGTTTTATCTGTGATTCTCTGGTTTTTATAAAAGTGGAAGCCTAAGTCCCTTTGTTGGCAGATGGAAACCAATTCACAGGTAACTTGATTGATCAAACTGTCTTTGTGATTTTTTTTTTGGTTCATTGTTTCTGTGTTTCTGAAATGGATACTAACTTGTTGTGGCTTGATGTTCCTTTTGCAGATTCCAATAGTTGAGCGAATTGGGACTGAGAGCAATATAGCTCCCAGTCCTATTGCTCCTGTTGATGGTGCTGCTGCTGTGGGTAATATTGAGGGTTCAACACAAGCTCAACAAGAGAATGTAGTTGAGCCTAATACAAAAAAAAGGAAGCCCATTGTTAGAAGGTCAGCTGTTTGGGACCATTTTGAAAATATTTTTGATGATGATGGTAGGGTAGTTTCTGCTAAATGTTTGTATTGTGCCAAAGTGTACCAGTGTCATAGTAAAATTAATGGGACCTCAACCCTAAGGGCACATATGCTTGCTTGTTTGAAAAACCCTCAGAGTAAACAAACCAGGCAGACCTTATTAACTTTGCAAACTGTTAATTGTAATGCTCTTGATGATGTTGGTGATAAAGTAAACATAGGGGCTTGGAAATTTTGTCAAGATGCTATTAGGGAGGCCTTAGCTTACATGATCATTGTTGATGAGTTGCCCCTTAGGTTTGTAGAAGGCATAGGGTTCAGAAAGTTGATGAGTACAGCATGTCCTAGGTTTAAAATACCTTCAAGATGGACTGTAACTAGAGATGTGTTTAAACTTTATGCTGATGAGAAGATAAAACTTAAAACTTTCTTAAAAGATCACAGTCAAAGGGTTAGTATTACAACTGACACTTGGACTAGCATTCAAAGAATAAACTACATGTGTGTCACTTGTCACTGGATTGATGATGCTTGGAAATTGCATAAGCGTATAATTGCTTTTATGCCTGTTAGTGGTCATAGGGGTGAATATATTGCTAAATGTTTGGAAAATTGTGTTGTTGAATGGGGTGTAAAGAATGTGTTTTCTATTACCATGGACAATGCCAGTAGTAATGATGTTGCTGTTTCTGTGTTTAAGAAAAAGATGTTGTCTTGGGGAACTGCTGTAACTAAAGGAAAATATTTGCATATGCGTTGTATTGCTCATATTTTGAATTTAGTTGTTAGTGATGGTTTAAAAGATGTTAATGAGTCTGTTAAAAAGGTTAGAGATTGTGTGAGGTACATAAGGAATAGTCCTGCTAGACTTAAAAAATTTAAGGAAGCTGCTGAGTTTGTAGGAGTAGAAACTAAAAAGGGATTATGTCTTGATGTACCTACTCGCTGGAATTCAACATTTTTAATGCTTTCAACTGCCTGTTTATATGAGAAAGCATTTGAAAAATATGACGAGGATGAATCTTCTTTTAAGAGTGATTTGGGTGGGAGTGTTCCTGATTCCCTAACTTGGGAGGTGGTTAGGAAGTTTGCAGACTGTCTTTCACACTTTTATTATGTCACCTTGCGAATATCTGGTTCTTTGTATGTTACTTCAGACATGCATTTTCAAGAAATCTGTGATTTAAATGTTGTATTGTCTGATATGATGTTAAGTGAGGATTTTGATGTGAACAATTTGGGTGGGAAAATGAAACTGAAGTTTGACAAATATTGGGGTGATCCTGATAAAATGAACAAGTTAATTTTTTTTGCCTATGTGTTTGATCCTTCAGCTAAGTTAGAGGGCATGGAATACTCTCTCTGTATTATGTTTGGGAATGTCAATGGTGCTGTGTTGTACAAGTCTGTTGTTGATGAGCTTAACTTGTTGTTTAATGAATACAAAACTTTGTATGAATCTGGTGGGAGCAATATTTCTGTCACTGAGTTAAGCTCTGAGACTCCCTTGTCACAACCTGAAAAGGGCTTGAACTTGGCCTCTGTCCCTGGTGCAAGAAAGAATAAACATCCTTCAGTAATGAAGGCACGATTCAAGCAGCACAGGAGGGAAATGGGAACCTCAAGTGCTCGAAGGAGTGAGTTAGATGTTTATCTAAGTGAGGATTTGATTGAGGATGATGATGATCTTGAGGTTCTAAATTGGTGGAAGCATAACTCATCACGCTTTCCAGTTCTCTCTCGACTTGCCCGCGATATACTTGCTGTTCCCATTTCCACCGTGGCGTCTGAGTCTGCATTCAGTGCTGGTGGGAGAGTTCTTGATTGCTTCAGGAGTTCCCTGACTCCTAAATTGGTGGAGGCACTCATCTGTACCGAGGACTGGCTTAGACAAGCAAGTAAAACCCCTCTGGTTATAGAAGAGTCAATCGAAGAGCTTGAGATATTTGAGCAAGGTTATGTGCTTCAATCTATTTTTATTTCATGTTTGTCATTAATCATTATCTGTTTAATTCTGAACTTCCTTTTTTTTTTCTTTTGGCTTTCCAGAGTTGCCAAATGTTGGCCCTCCTGCTTTCTGAACCAAAGTATGCTATGATCAATCTTTTTGCTTTTGGAACACATGTTCATCATGTGTAGTTTGGAGCTTTAATATGGTGGAAGCCAAACTGAAGGAACTGATCTGTTCCAATGTCCCTTGCCTCTTTTGAAATCAGAAGCTATGATTCTTTGATGCTCTGAAAAGCTGTGAAGCTTATATCCATTTGATGGATCCTGTTGCTGTGACCCTTCTGAAAAGCATCAGTCCTTGACTCATTGCTAGTCCCTTTTGAATCTGAACTTTTCCTAAATTGGTGGTGGGAAGCAAAACTAAAAGTATGATTTTCTAACTCTTTTAACTCTTTCAAAATAGTTTATTTTAGTTTTTCTATAATGTCTATGATATTGATTAAACTTAAGTGTTTTATTCTGAGTTTGATCTTTTTTGAAATTCCTGGTTTCAAACTTTCATTTTTGGTGTTGACTGCTCTGTAATGAAATTCCTTGTTTCAATTTACAGTTTTAACTTGCTTTCTGATTCATGACTGATTTAGACTTTTAGAGACCTCATTTGAAATGTCTTGTTTCAAAGTTATTACCTGTTTTGAAATTTCTGGTTTCAACTTTTAAGTTTTACTTTCAAATTTTTTAAGTAATATTTTCAAACTTTTAGTTTTGGGCAATGATGAAGCTTCCACCACTCTCAGATTTTGTAATGCCTTCTTTATTGATATGATGAAACGGCACATTTTTGAGCCACCATGTCTTAGTTCGCATTACAAATGAAACGATAAGCATATTTCTGAGCCCCTGTTTTTTATTAATCTTTTAACTATTAACTAGTATTTAGTAGGCTTAGTGTTTAATTTTTTAATTTTTATGGTTCATAGTCTGTTTAATTACCTGCTTCTCCTGCTCCTGCACACAGCTGAGCTGCTTGATGAATTACAATCAGCTTACGGATTGCATTTTGGTGGGATCCGGTGCTATCTGAACTTTGAAGTTCATATTTTTTGCATCTATGAACATTTATTGCTGTAATATGGTAATTGTTGAACTGTAAATTTGTGGTTCTGTAATATGTTAATTGTTGAATTGTAATTTTGTAAATTTTTTGCAATTTTGGAAAGGGATGTATGTATTATTTATTGTATCCAAATAGTAATAGATCAGTTCATTTTTTGTAGTCTTAATAGTAAAATTGGTTTTATTTTTGTTAAATTTAAAGGCCCTGGCCTTGGCCCAATAGAAGGCCCAAACCGAATGACAAAACCGAACCCGAACCGAACCGACCGAAAAATTGCGGTAGTCATTTTTTTCGGTTTTACTATAAAAAGATTGTAATTTGGTTTCAAAATATAAGTACTTAAAAACCGACGGTTTCTTCAAAATATAAACCGAACCGAACCGAACCGACCGACGCACACCCCTGCTAGCAGAGTCTTCGGAACTTAGTAAGTATCAACATTCAAGTTTCAATAGTATTACCAATCTCAGGTTTCATCAACAATGTTAATGGTTTCACCTTAGTGGGTATATGTCTCCCGAGTATGTGATAGACGGACTCTTCTCAGTGAAATCTGATGTGTTTAGCTTTGGAGTGCTGGTTTTGGAAATTGTGAGCGGGAAGAAGAACAGAGGATTTTATCATCCCGGACACGATCTTAATCTTTTAGGACACATAAGCTTATCGCGAGCTCAAAAAATACTTTTTGATGACACTGATTATACTAAAATGTGGTTTTGATACAGGCATGGAGATTGTGGATCGAAGACAAGCCAACGGAACTGATGGATAGTTTGATGGAGCAACCTGTCGATATACAAGAACTGGTGAAATGTATCCATGTGGGTTTGTTATGTGTGCAGCAACGGCCGGAAGATAGACCAACAATGGCTTCGGTCGTAGTTATGTTGGACATCGAGAACCCAATACTGCTGCAGCCGAAGCAACCCGGTTACTACACAGAAAGGTTTTTCACTGATACAGATTCATCATCTACTAATGTGAAGTCTCATACTAGAAATGAAGTCACAGTTACACTACTACAAGGAAGATAAAAATACAAAGTGTAATTATATATCTGTTTGTGCAATTCAAGATTTGATTTTAGTGAATCAGAACAAGTGTGAATTATTCATACTCATCACATTAAAACAGAGGAAATTCATTTGTATATATTAATAAGTTAATAGACTTATTTGACTTGCACATATTTAAAAACTAATTTTTAATTAAAATTATACTAACGGTGTATAGTATCCCTATCGAATAAGTAATTTATTCATCGTTCACTGCACTTCTATTAAATAGTGATTCAAAATGATCCATAAATTGCACATAAATTGCAAATAAAATTATTTTTAATATTAAAATAATTAACATTATTGTTAAGGATATTTTAGATATATATCTAGTTAACCAGCTTTCAAATATGAAAATAAATCTACAATTTGGGACGTCCAAAACAAAAACCAGCCTATCAATAGTCAACAGAAGATGTACATTTCATTATAATTTTATAAAAATAGGCAAAATATAATTTTTAAATAACATTATGTCTATACCTACTATATAGATCCGCCCATACAAATTAGTGGACCGGATATTCATATCCTATTATACATGCATCACGCATATCTATAGTGGTTAAATGTTTTTCAAGCAGATTTTAATAATAATTAAGACTGTCACACATTATTGAGAAAATAATAATCAATTGGTGAGAGCTCACTTACTCAAATAACTAATTCTACTTTGTTTGAACATTATTTTGTTTGATAATAATCAAATCCATGTGTGACAGAAGACCAGTTTCACACTGTTAGTGGGTGGAAATGAAGAACTACTATGAAGGTTCCTTTAAATTATAATTTTTAATACTAATGAAATGGATTCATAAAGCTAGAATTATATTTATTTGGTGTTTATTTCAGCTTATTTTTTTGCTAGATCAATAAAAATATACTTCACACAGCAGAAATGCTTTTGAGTTTGTTGTTTCTAGCCATTCTCTTCACATCTTGTCATTCCATTGACACTATAACCACCAATCACTCCTTAACAGATTCCGATATTTTGGTCTCGGGAAATGGAATATTCGCATTAGGATTTTTTAGCCCCGGAAAATCTAAGTATAGATATGTCGGCATCTGGTATCACAAGCTGCCGGAGCAAACTGTGGTGTGGGTAGCAAATCGGAACAATCCGATTACTCAGTCGTCAGGAGTTCTCTCTATAACCCCGGATGGAAATTTTGTTTTAAATGATGTCGATGATATGAAGTTTCCTGTGTGGTCGACTAATATCTCAACAGGAAGAGTAGAAAGTTGTGTAGCTCGGCTTTTGGATTCAGGAAATCTGGTTCTGCTTCATAATGAAAGTAAAACAATTGTTTGGCAAAGCTTTGATTATCCTACTGATACCATGCTTCCAGGTCTGAAAATTGGTTTGAATAGGAAAATCGGCCTATATAGGTCCTTAACTTCATGGAGATCATTGAATGATCCAGGAACTGGGGACTGGTTGTACAAGCTAAACCCGGATGGCTGTCCGCAGTTCTTTTTGTACGAGGGTTCTTCCCGGATTTGGCGAAGCAGCCCGTGGCCATGGGATCCAGCACCGACGCCTGGCTACTTGCCGACTTCTGCTAACAATCAAGACGAGATATATTACACGTTTATTTTGGACGGGGAGTTTCTTTTATCAAGAATTGTGCTCAAGAGCTCTGGATTGCTCCAACGGCTTACTTGGGACAACGCTTCTGACCAATGGAGAGTCTCCAGGTCAGAACCTAAGCACAAATATGAACACTGTGGACCAAATAGTGTGTTGAACTCTAACAATCTTGATAGTCTTGAGTGCATGTGTCTGCCAGGGTTTGAGCCTAAGTCCTTAAAAAATTGGTATCTCAGAGATGGCTCAGCTGGGTGTGTGAGGAAGCGAGAGAAAACATCGTCGATATGCAGAAATGGAGAAGGGTTTATTAAGGTGAAGCGTGTAAAGCTTCCGGATACTTCTGTAGCAGCTCTAGTTAACGAGAGTTTGAGCAGCACAGAGTGTGAACAATTGTGCCTGAGGAATTGTTCCTGCAAAGCATTTGCATGCTTGGATATTGAGAGGAAAGGCTATGGCTGCTTGACTTGGTATGATGAGTTAAGGGACACAGTGGAGTATACGGAGGGACGAGATATGTATGTTCGTGTGGACGCTGTAGAGCTAGGTATTCCTCTTCTTCCTTTTTAAATTATCATTAATCTCGAATGACTATTTTTTTTATATGAATTTGACATACTTAAGTGGAGTAGTATCTTCTATAACGCAGCTGAGATTGCCAGTAAAAGAGGAAGGTTTTTGGAAAGGAATGGAAAGGTGGTTATTCCAGTAGTATCTGCTGCTTTGAATATGCTTTTAATCTTTGTAATTGCGAAATTTTGGCTAAGGAAGATGAGGAAACGAAAAGGTAAAGAAATAATTATGAGATGTGAAAATGCAAAAATATTGATGAACAGAATGAATAGCTGATCTTTGACTTGCTTTTATGTTCAAGAACAGTGAAGAAAAGACGGACACACGGACTATTATTATCTGCGCTATCGGAAACTGAACTTGCAGAAAGCAGACAACCTTCGGATTTGCCATTTTTCGATCTGTACATTATAGCTACTGCGACTAAGAATTTCAGTCCAGCAAACAAACTTGGACAAGGAGGTTTCGGCACAGTTTATAAGGTATGACCTCATAGTACTTGTTGTGGATTTATAATGGTTTGAAATAGATTACATTTCGGTTTGGAGTAAAAAGCGAAAACAACTTCAGGGTGAGTTGCACAACGGGAGACAGATTGCTGTCAAAAGATTATCGCAGACTTCAGGCCAAGGAATGGAAGAATTCAAAAATGAAGTGATGCTGCTTACAAGGCTTCAACACAGGAATCTTGTGAAACTTCTAGGATGTTGCATTCAAGGGGAAGAACAAATGTTGATCTACGAATACTTGCCAAACAAAAGTTTGGACTACTTTATTTTCGGTAAGTCGGTAACATATTGCTCTACTTTACATTTAGCTACACTAGAATGTTTGTTTCTGAGTTGAAAATGTTTATAACACAATTTTGCTAATTTTTGCTAGTAGATGAGAGTAGAAGATCGGTTTTGGATTGGAGAAAATGTTTTGATATAATAGTAGGAATTGCAAGGGGAATCTTGTATCTTCATCATGACTCGAGATTGAGAATTATTCATAGAGATTTAAAAGCCAGCAATATTTTATTAGATGCCGATATGATGCCAAAAGTTTCAGATTTTGGAATGGCTAGGATATTTTTAGGAGATGAAGTTCAAAATGAGACTAAGCGAGTAGTTGGAACGTAGTAAGTAATGCATGATCAAACACTAGATGTATACAGTACCTACACTTCTACATACCGACACTAAAGATGGTTTTTTTATTGCCTGTACAGTGGTTATATGGCGCCAGAATATGCAGTGTATGGAAAATTTTCAACAAAATCAGATGTTTTTAGTTTTGGAGTTATGTTGCTGGAGATCATAACCGGCAAGAGGAGCAATAATTCATTTCCGGAGGACCCTTCACTGACTTTGATCGGACATGTAAGTAACTAAAAAGCATTCAGATTTACTCTTTACGTAAAATTTACCTCGTTTTCTTTTCTGATGGTGGTGATGACACAGGTGTGGAATTTGTGGAGAGAACGAAGAGCCTTAGAAATAGTTGATTCATCACTAAAAGATTCTGTCATTGCTAGCCAAGTAATCCGATGCATTCAGGTTGGACTACTGTGTGTGCAAGAAAATGCAACAGGTCGACCCACCATGCCAACTGTTGTTCTCATGCTAACAGGTGAAGTGAACCTTCCGTGTCCTAAACAGCCTGCATTCATATTAGGAACAAGTTATAAAGATCCCGATGCATTAAACCCGGGAGTAAATTGTTCTTTGAATCAGGTAACAATCACACGAGTTGTCGCGCGGTAGGGCAACCGTAGTATGTGTAGTTTTTTAATTTATAAATCTTATGCATGTAATCACTTAGATTAGATACTTGTACAAAAATCATTACAGATCTTTTTTATTATATTTTATTTTATGATGTGCTTATTTATTTATTTAAGATATAGAGCCATCTTTGATAATATAAATAAATGACTAATCAAATAACTGGTGGTCACCAAACAAAATACAGATTGCATTAATAATGGTCAAGCCAACATCTTTGGACCAAGGGACAAGAAATAAATATGCAGAGGTGGACCTAACTGAATTTGTTTGTACTCACAATTGAATATTAATTCATGAACAAAAAATGTCAATTTCATTAAGAAAAGGTCGAATCAAATTCTATTATTGACCGTTGGAAGTCAGAACGTCGTTGTCGTTCATTATGAACAAGATATCTTTTACATAAAATAAATTATGGAGCTATTGAAAAACTTCATGGCTGCTCCTAAAAAATTGTTCTTACATTATACACTTATATTCCTCCTATTCAGTTTTTGTAATTCAGATAATATTATTAACACGAATCAGTCTTTCAAAGAAGGCGATCTACTAGTCTCAAGTGGTACTAATAAGTTTGCATTCGGGTTCTTCAGCCCCGGCAGTTCTAGCAAGAAATATCTTGGAATTTGGTTCCATAAAGTTTCAAAAAGATCAGCTGTTTGGGTAGCTAATAGGAACAATCCTGCCAATGGCTCGTCTGCAGTTTTATCGATCAATCAAAACGGGAACCTTGTTCTCTATAATGATCCCAACCAGAAGATCGAAGTCTGGTCTACAAACGTAACAGAGAAGGTAAGAGATGGATGTATAGCTCAGCTCTTGGATTCAGGGAACTTAGTTTTGCTTGAAGCAACAAGTAAAAGAATTGTGTGGCAGAGCTTTGATTATCCCACTGACACCATCATTTCCGGAATGAAACTCGGGCAGAATCAGAAAGCTGGTCTAGAGTGGTATCTAACCTCATGGAAATCACCAGATGACCCTGGAACCGGGGATTACTCGTTTAAACTCGACCCCACTGGCTCGCCGCAATTCATTTTATACAAGGGCTTGAAACCTCACTGGCGAGCCCACGTATGGCCGAAGAGGAAATTCTCCAATGTGTATAGCTATACTTATGTGTTCAATCAACATGAGATGTACTCAATCCACAATTTACTTGATACTTCGGTTATTCTAAGAATAGTGGTGGACCATTTAGGGTTCTTCAAGTGGATAACATGGCATGAGAGTGATGGCCAATGGAAGGACTTCTGGTCTGTGCCTAAATACTCATGTGATTTCTATGGAAAATGTGGTGCTTATAGCCTATGTAGTCCTAGCAATCCTGATATATTTGAATGTTCTTGTTTACCTGGATACGAACCTAGGTCTCCGCGTGATTGGTATTTCAGAGACGCATCGCACGGATGTGTCAATAAAAGGTTAGAATCTTCCTCAGTTTGCGGACATGGAGATGGTTTTGTGAAGCTCAAGAATGTGAAGTTAGCAGACACTTCGAAAGCAGCTTGGATTGCCATGAATCTGAGCCAGGTGGAGTGTGAACAAGAATGCTTGAGGAATTGCTCTTGCTCGGCTTATTCAATGGTACAAAAGGATCGTAAAGAGAAAGGCTGTTTGGTATGGTACGGAGAGTTAATAGACACGGTAGATCATATGGATGACGACTCAGATATGCATGTTCGTGTTGATGCAGTTGAATTAGGTATGTGAATTCCTACTTAGAAATTTGAATATTGACACAATTAATTAAGCACACACGTCACAGCTAAATGGTAATTTTCTGGAAAAGATAATCAAACTCAAACCAACATAAGCCTCAATTTTGTTTCTTTTACTACCCTTGTCTTACGCTAACTCCTCGGCTTGAAGCCTGAGAAAAGTGATATATTTATTTTCGGTCTAAGTATCGTTTTCTTTTCCCATTGGTACAGCTAATATTCATGCAAGAAAATCAAATGGTTTTCTTGGAAACAAAGAGCAGGAAATTCTAGTATTGTCTGCAGGTGCAGCATGGTTTACAATTCTTTTCTTCGTCTATTTGTGGTTTAGGAGGAGAAAAAAGAAAGGTAAACAACACGCTTAAATCACGGAATTGTGCATTTTATCTGCTAAGTGGATCTAGATAGTGAAACATGCAATTACTGTGAAACTAAGTAAAGACAAAATATATCATAAAGAATTTGCATTAAGCATTTGTTTTCAATTTGTTCAAGGACAGGTCTGAAGAAAAAACTGGGAGACAGAGTGTTTGATCCTAAGAGTGGTTCGATCTACTACAAAAATACCATAGTGGCGAATGAGCTAGAGGGGGATATTTGTCCTCCAGGCATAGCGTATTTCGATCTCAGCAGCATAATTGCTGCCACCAACAATTTCTCTCCAGCCAACAAACTTGGAGAGGGCGGTTTCGGCTCAGTTTATAAGGTGGTATCACTACACGTATCTGAATAATTATTGGCTTGTCTATGCTTGCTTTGGCTCACTGACTCTTGCAAACATAATTTCAGGGTCAGCTTACAAATGGACAAGAAGTGGCTGTAAAACAACTATCTGAAAACTCAGTGCAAGGAATAGAAGAATTCAAAAACGAAGTGATGTTGATCGCGAAGCTTCAACACAGGAATCTTGTAAAACTTTTAGGATGTTGCTTTGAGGGAGGAGAGCAAATGTTAATTTATGAATATTTGCCGAACAAAAGCTTGAACTTATTTCTTTTCGGTAAGTCTTTTTTAATGCATCTATTTCTCTGTGTTCAATTGGTTTTTTAATCTACAAATGTTTGATGGCATAAATGGCCAAGCTGCATAGACACTATCTGATACTAATCCTAATAAAAATATCCAAAATGTTGCATCAGATGAAAATAGAAGGTTATGCCTAGATTGGAGAAAACGCTTCAATATTATAAATGGGATTGCTCGGGGTATTCTATATCTTCACCAAGACTCAAGGTTGAGAATCATCCACAGAGATCTAAAAAGCAGCAACATTCTATTGGATGAAGAGATGAATCCAAAAATTTCAGATTTTGGCACGGCTAGAATATTCAGAGCTGATCAAATTCACGACAAGACAAAAAGAGTGGTCGGAACCTAGTAAGTATAAATCCTGATGCAATTCTCGATCACTATTTATAACTTGAATACATTTTAAGCCTGTTTCAATATCTTCTTATGCAGTGGTTATATGTCGCCAGAATATGCAGTATTTGGTAAATTTTCAATAAAATCCGACGTCTTTAGCTTCGGGGTCATAGTTTTGGAGATTGTAACCGGCAAGAAGAACAACGAATCTCAAAAAACTAATACTTCCCTGAGCTTGATAGGGCATGTAAGTAAACGGCACATTTTAAAACCGAATCATCCAAGCTATTTTATTTCTTATCCTCTACATTCAACCTAACGCTACGAATCTACATCGACACATACAGGTTTGGGATTTATGGAGAGAAGACAGAGCATTAGAGATAGTTGATTCATTACTAGACGGATCATATTCGCCAGATGAAGCATTGAGAAGCATTCATATCGGGTTGTTATGTGTGCAAGAAAATGTTGAGGACAGACCAACTATGTTAGAAGTTGTTCTGATGTTAAGTAGTGAAGCAACTCTTCGAGCTCCTAAACAACCGCCTTTTGTTTTCTCAGCATCTTCCGACAAAACTAACATTTCGGGATCTAGTTCCATAAATGAGGTTACTATCACTAAATTCGAAGCTCGATAGAGATATAACTCTCACTAATTGTAGGAATGTGATTACTTTTTTACCTGGGATTCTGTAATTTATTGTATAAATTCCAAGTATAATCAATCTAATTGGGATTTTTTGTGCTTAAGATTGTAGCTTATCTATTATCAGGGCTTGAAATTTGTTACAGATCACAGAATTCACTAGTTCCATTCTAGGCGGCACGGACACAGACACGGGAAATGGGACACTGCACACGGACGCGGCGAAACAATATTAGTTTAAAGTTTTCTATATTAAAAATGAAGTTTCATATCCAAAACGCTAATTCCGACACGCTAATGAAGTGTCCGTGCTACCTACGTTGCATTTAAAGACTATTTACAATTTATATGAATGTGTTACACACATAATGAATTTTATCTAATGAATTCTAATCGTTACAACGGATATTATATGGATTTATACTTTTAAAAACTTTTAAAACCTTGAAAACGAACGTATAATAAAAGAAATTAATCAGAAATTACCCACATTACTGATGAAGATTGTCCTTGAACTGGCGCGGTGGCCGGAGAAGATGGTAGATGTTGTCGAGCAGCATTGCATGGTGGTGGTGATACAATGACTGCTGACAAGTGGCGTTTATTCAAATATTAACACGGCCGCCGTTGCACATTATTTAATTCACAGACTTTCAATATCCTCTTAGAAAGTCCCTGCCATTTTTAAAAGGCTTAATCACTTAAAAACCACCCACCTTAAACTTTTTTTTCATTTATGACTTAGGAAAAAATTCATTTATACCCTGACGTATGTGTTTATGTTTCACCCCTATCCCGAGACACTAAATTAATCTCTTTTCATTTAGAAAAAAGTTTAAAATAGTCCTTCATTTAAAAAAAAAATCATTTCTAATTAAACTCTAATTAGCTTAGGTTAAAAATGAAAAACTATTTTAAATTTTTTTTCTAAAAGAAAAGAGGTTAATTTAATGTCTCGGGGTAGAGGTGAAACATAAATACATACGTCAGGGTATAAATGAATTTTTTCCTAGGTCAGGGTATAAACGGAAAAAAAATTCAAGTTGAGTGGTTTTTAAGTAATTAAACCTTTTTATAATATCCCCTTAAAAAGTATTATTTGAAATTTTAATACTCTTTAGTTTAAATTTAATTTATTTTATTTTAGTATAGTTTTAAAATAAAATTATAAATAATTTTGAAACAACAAATGCTATTAATAGATGTGTTGATAAGAATAAGAAAATATGGATCTTGATCCATAAATAAAATGTACTTATAGAATTTACTTTTTTTTTTTATGATTGGAGGGGGAGTGTTTGTGGGAGGAAATGTACTTATAACTTTAACAATTTGTTGCCCATCGTTTCATCATTTGAGCTACAACGTGTTGGTCTTATAGAACTTACTAAATGACATGAGGCGAGTGGTTATTATTAACTTATTAGTCGGTAAGTCTATGCATTTGTATGAAATTAAAATTAATATCTAATTTAATAAATTTTTAACAATAATATAACGTGTGTCCAAAAATTTATAACTTGCAAATTAATAAAAAATTATTCTAATATTCTAGCAATGAATTATATTGAAGAATTGATATATATAAATACATGAACTAAAGGCTTAAATACTTTAAAAACCACCAATTTTCGTGTGTTATTTATATTTAACACAAACTTTTAATTTTAGCATATAAATACAGGAACTATCTAATTTTTGCAATAATAATACGTGTTGGGTTTTCTTGGTTCATAACGCAGCGTAATTTTAGAAATTTTATCTAAAACCCAAAACAAAATTCATGTAATTCGAATAAATAGATTAACAACAAAATTAATACTTACTTGTATGTCGAATTCAAACAGCAATGTAGGAAGGAAGGAGGTGGTTCACTTTGGTGATACCTGACCTCGGATCAGAAACGCCTCCAAAAAAATGCATCCTCTACGAGTATCCACACGAAAAGATCTTTAGCCAAAATTAGTGCTTTTGTGCTAGCACTATTGCTTCACAAGCAATTTCGGTTTATTTAGTTATTTAGTGAATAATGAATTTCGTTATTCTCAAACCCATTCTTTAATGTGTATTTATAGTCATACAACAACACTAGAGTTTGAGACAAATTCGTATTTTAATCTCATTGTAATATATATATATATATATTACGAATTATATATATAATAAACTATTAATCACTTAATTCCACTGGACTTGTACAACCCATAACTGTTTTGGGCGTGTTTTTAGTGTGCGACCTTGTAGGTTCATATAACGTTGACAATAGGCGGGAAATCCCTATTTCGGCCCACAAGTCATAAGCGGCCTCTAGCAAGACATTATGACTACCCAAATTATATGAATATCGATTATCCGATTTAACCAGTTACAATAATATTTTAATCCCTTTGTCACTCGATATCCTGATTGAATATAAGGCATAGTTCTGTCATCCTTATAACATTCAATCATTAGTTTCTTGATTCCAAGTAGACCGAAAATGATAACTCTTTATCAATTCATTTAGCATGGTCATGCATTTCCTTCAGTCTATCTTCTTCAAGGGGCTCATATATATCTTGCTCAAATAAATGAGGCACAAATTCCTTCTCAGTCACTCACATTTCTCACATAGTTACTTTCATATCCAATGACAATCTATTCCATTATCCTGATAAAGATAATGCATGACAGTATCAAAATATGAAATAGTTATGTAGAAATCCATGATGATTTTAAGGTCAAAGGATTATACTAATAGAACTGTAATGAGAATTACTTATGACAGTGATCTATGTAGTATTCTCAAAGTGTGTCATCCAATGCCTTATTTCTCAAATAGCACCTATGATTTGACTTAATATCTCATATACATGATTAGTAAAATATAATCATCAGTCAACATCATACTAGTCTCAATGTTCTATTAAGACTGGGGATAGATGGAATATAATTTTTTATTAAAGTTAAGTGTTCTACTATCAAGTCATATACTTGATGACCTTAGAAATAATTAACCATTCAAGTATTTTAATCATAACATAAAATGATAAAAAAACAGCCAATCAATAAATAAGAAAATGATAAAGTCAGCACATGATCAAACATGATTGACCTAGTGCATCTCACTAACAATACGAACACCGTTTTTGACCTAAAATGGCAATTTTTTTTTTGTAAATACACACGTGGTCTTATATGCATAAAATAAATACCAAAAAATAACTTCTAATAAATACCAAACAATCAAAAATCTTTTTTTTTTTGAATTTTTCAAACCCAGAGAGTAACTCATCTGAGTTCTTCATCTAGGTTCAAATCCAGACGATTTCTTCGTATAGGTTTGAACCCAGACGAAGGAGACACATCTCCTTCGTCTGGGTTCATACCCAGACGAAAACATGTTCTACGAACCTGGCCGAGTGGATTAGCCAGAATCAGAAGAATGGCATTTACTAGATCAATATACCAAATTTGAATAGTTAGAAACAAAGCTGTTTTCGAGAAGGAAAAGAATTTTGTAATGGTGATCTATTCCTGAATTAGACACGGTGTGTTATTGGAGATGTATTCTAGGCGTAGCAGTTCCGAGAGATTCCTGAAGCTTTATTAGAATTTTCAAAGAATGTAGTTGGCTTGGTTTTAGTAGTTTACCTAGTTTGTCTTGATGTGTGTTGTTAGCAAGTTTTTGTAGGTTGTATGTCTTGTTCTGGTGGTTGTAATACGTTTTTGAGCTTAATATAATTTGCGTTCCATCAAAAAAAAAGTAACAGGTGCCTAAATTCATGGGAATTACAGTAATTTTTTCTATATACAATTGCATCATTATCAGATTTCTGCAATTGCAATGGTAAGCATCGCTAGTTTTATTTTCAAAATATAAAATGATCCATCCAATAATAAATTATTTTAACCCAGACAGATCTCCTTTGTCTCGGTTCATACCCAGATGTGCTCTTCATTTGGGTTTGAACCCAGACGAAGAACGAACCCAACTGTTCTTCGTCTTGGTTCAAATAATTAATTTTTTATTTATTATTTAAGTGTGTTTTTTCTATTTTTGATGTTTATAAAAAACTTAATTTTATTAAAATTGATCCCGTAATATTTCGTGAAAATTAATTCCATAAGAATTTGTAAAAATTGATTCCGTAAGAATTTGTAAAAATTGATTCTATAAACAAATTAATTTTTAAAAGATTTTTTATTATTTTTTATGTTTAATGAAAAAAATAAAAAAAATTAAATAAGAAAACGATGACGTGGCAAATGAACAGGCGTGACTCGGCTTCCGGCAAGTCACGTAGGATAAAAGTCACCGGATTTCATTTAGTGATCGCCGGAAGTTACTAATCACAAAGTGTAGTTATCATTTTGAAGAAAAAAATTGTTCGATGACCATTTTATAACTTGGAGAAAGTTGAGTGACCTCTAGAATCTTTAATCCATAAAAACTATAGAGAAGTTTTTTTAATAGACCCCACGTGATAACAAATCAATCTCATTGTACCATAGTTAAAATAAGGATAATTACATTAGCAGTATCTGAACTTTTTCGTATCATTTTTTCATCTTTTAAGAAATGTATCAAATGGATATTCTTATCTATTTTTCAATCATTAGACTACCAACAAATATAAAGAAGTTGGATATGTCGAAGGCCTACGACAGGGTAGAATGGCAATATCTACGACACATGATGACGGTGCTGGGCTTTTCAACAACATGGATCTCTTGGATTATGGAATGTGTTACAACAGTTTCGTACTCTATTAATATTAATGGTGAACCGAGAGGTTATTTTAACCCATCACGTGGACTACGACAAGGATGTCCATTATCTCCCTGTGGCGAGCGTTGTCGAATTGCATTGCTGTCCGAGCAAATTTGATGTGTCGCATGCCAAATATGAACTCGATATGTCTTATGTGTAACCAAGAGGAAGAAACTGCTGTACATCTCCTTACAAATTGTCCTACAGCTAAACAGGTATGTATTTTAACTAAAATTTATGCCTTTAATTTTATAAATAGATTCAGATTTTTTACATTGGTAGTATAATGCTGTAAACAGTTCAAATAAATATAATCATTGAATGGAGCTAATAGACATAAGAGTAAACTTTTACATATGAATCTAGGATCAAAATAAAATATAACCCATTATATTGCATCAGGCTAAAAGTAAACAAATCATCAAAAGCTAACTAATGGACTCATATCGTTTTTAATAAATTGTTGAATGAAACTTATAATATATTAGCAGCTTTTTGTTTCATTAGTAGCAACTATTCTCAAGATAAAATTGAAAAATAAGTATGTTTTTAGATCATTAACTGTATGCATTTGCTTTATTTTTCTATTGCTACACACAATATGGTAGATTTGTGTGTAAGTTACCATTAAAGTCTACAGATTCGTTTTTTTTTTCCTGTTACTTTCTAAACAAAAGTAATCATAAATTGTTAGGAATCTTATTATATGGTTTCAGTTACAGTTTCAGTTCCTATTATTGGTAGTGTAGTTATTGTTGATGTTTGAACATATAACTAATGGTTGCAAAAATCTTATTCTGGTTTATGTTGATATGGGTGTAAAGTGTACATAACTACAATTTTTAGGATTATAGTTGTCCATTGTAGTTTTTTTTTATCATCATCTGTTGTAATCTTGGACGCTGATTGCACGGGATGTTTAAACTGATGAATTGCTTTGTCATGTAATGTATGCGAGTCCAAGTGGATAAAATCTAAATTAAAGATAACACATTATATTGTATCAGGCTAAAAGTTATCAAATCACCAAAAGCTAACTTATGGATTTATATTTTCTTTTAATTATTTGTAAAATCTTTTTAAGTGATTAGGCAAGATTAACTTGTTTAGACTAATGGATTATATCGCCTAATTTATGCTGAAGATATAAACTCACTTGTTTAAGTACATCAAGTATATTGTTAAAGGATTACATTCTAACCTGTAGTAAGATTGGTTCAGTCTAACTTACTTAGACACACAAACTAAATATACAAGAATTGCTCTTGTCTAGTCTATAAGTATGATGTAGTTAGCTGCGTTGGAAATAACATGGGTTGAAAGTTACAACACAGAGAGTACTTAAGGCCTCAGTACACATGAACTATAGGAGAAATGCAAAATTATATACCGATTAACAAAGTTTAGGTGTAGCATGGAATTGTAATGTCCTTTTATACCTGCTAATTCCATAAAACCAACATGTATTGATACTCAAATCCAGCCTATAATACTCATATCCATGTTCACCTAAGTATTCAAGCCTTTAGGTAATTACAGGCATGTTAAACTCAAGACTTCGTTAATTATAACTTCAAGGTCAGTAGGAGAGATTAGGAGTTGATGTTCTAATCAACTCCTAGGAATAGATAGAGTACTGCTGTTTTATAATTTTTAAGAATTCTGATATGCTTCTATATAATGTGTTATTTACAACTAACATTTGGTGTTAACTATCGTTCATTTTGTGACTGAAAAACAGGTTTGGTATGAATCAAAATTTAGTCTTCGATCCAATCTGTTGCCTCAAAACTCGCTAGTTGACTGGTGGAATGCCTTAACGAGCGACTTAATACAGTTGGGAAGAACTAGAGAAGATGTTGCTTCTTGTGCTTTTATCCTCTGGAATATATGGAAAGCACGTAATGATGTGGTCTTCAATCAAAATCACTTACTGGCATCAGAAATTGTTGATAAGGCATACAACCAACAACGAGAATATACAAATGCTTTAAAGAAGAGACATAATTTAGATGCTATGCCAAGTAGTGTTACAACGGCGCGGACTATTCTATCTTTGTGGTTACCTCCGCCAACAGGTTTTCATAAAGTTAATTTTGATGGTGCTATTGACATGAATTCCAAGATAGGTGCGATTGGTTTTGTAGTCAGTGATTGTGCAGGTAACATTATATTGGCTGGTGCTAGACGTTTTCCTGGCATAGTGGTACCGATTACAATAGAGGCATTGGCGCTTCGGACATCAATGGAGGAGGTGTTACTACCAGGATATAAAGACATAATCTGTGAGGGAGACTGTCAGATTCTGATAAATGCTGTTAATTCCTCCTCTAGTGATGACAGAGATGCCGGGGTTGTTCTTGAAGATATTCTTAGTCTAATTTTCCATTTTTCGGAAATTAGATTTTCATATGTAAACCGGGAAAACAATTGGGTAGCCCACATGGTGGCTAGAAAAGCCCTTGTCGATGACTGCTTCTGCAGTACTCATCATTCTGTTACGAATTGGCTCACTCAAATGTGTTGAGGAGTCGTTCATTTATGTATTTCTCACATTATATTTAATGAAATTGAGCCTTTGACAAAAAAAAAATTACATATATATAAGTGTGTGTTATTGTACATACTCATTATTATTTTTTACAAATACATCATGTATATATATCTATGTGAAACGAGACTTTTATCTTTAGCATGTCAATGACCAAAAGAACAGTTAAAAATAATAGTTTGATATACCAATATAGTCTTTTCTAAAAGTTCGAGTAAAAAAATTGAATACCACTTATATACTTTTTACAATGATGTTATTTTATTTATAAAGGTTTATACATTTAAAAATGTATTATTATGAGGGTGGCAGGTGGGCGTTGTCTAATTAAAATTTTATCCATATTTCAATCATTTGTTAAAGAATTTTCTTGGAACATGGACCATAAATTACTAATTATATATTCGCTTCTATAAAAAAACATGGCCTAATGCCTTAAAATACCACAATTTTATAGTCTTTTCCGACTATATGCTGATAGTGAAAACTTGTCAATTTTATCATATGTTGTATTTTATCGTTTCAATTATATTCTAATTTTTTTTAATTTTTAATTTTTGAGAAAATAACAAGAAAGCCATAATAATTACCCACTTTTTCACATAATACAACTTTAATTTATTTGTTTACTTTCTTACAATTATTCTTTCATAAAATACCATCTTTCATTATTATTTTCAACCACCACCACCTTCTTTCCAAGACAACATGTGTCTACCAAATCACATATGTGTTTACCAATTTCTTTTTCTCCACGTCATTTTCATCTTTTGCCTTCTCTTTCATCTTTCTTTTTTTTTTTGAAATTGCAGGTGAAAAAAAGAAGAAGGAAAACACCATAACACAACCAAACAATAAAAAAGATGAGCCAGCAGCTCTTTGAACTCAACAATGGAACCATTCATCTCCATCTCACCAACTATGGTGCCACCATCACTTCCCTCTTTGTTCCCGATAACCAAGGTTGCTTTTAACAATTCAATGAATTTTGTTTCTTGATTGATTTCGCATTACAGGGAAGCTTGATGATATTGTTCTCGGGTTTGATTCAATCGAAGCCGATATGGTCAGTTTTATCTATTCTATCAATGATCCTAATCAAAAACGAAATCAAAATTAGGCATTCTGGATTGCCATGGTCTTAATGAAATTTAACTGTGAGCAGAGATTGTGAGCGGAGATGTTGAGTTGCTCGTCATGGTGGCTCGCTCTATCGCTTCAACTGTTTGGTTTTGGCTAAGATGTTGCTCTGTGATGTTGAATTTAGCCCTCTTGATGAAATTATTGTTAGATTATTTGAGATAATTAGCTTGAATGGTGTCGTGGTGTAGTTGGTTATCACGTCAGTCTAACACCTGCAATTTCACATATGTGTCTACCAAATCACATATGTGTTTACCAATTCTTTATATTTATTGTTTTATATATATATAACCCTTAATTTGCTAGTGAATATTTTTGATACATATTTGGATACATATTCGATACATATTTGATACATCTCTGATATACAATTTAGATCGTTTAGACATTTTTTTTATTTTTTTATCGATTTTATTAAATCAACCGACTAATCAGATCCGTTTGTTATTATATTTTAAAAAATGGATACATCTCCGATACATATTTTATTTAATTCTAATCGACTATATTTAATTGTAACTCGAATATATTTTTAATACATCTCTGATACACAATTTATACATTATAGATACATATTTGATACATTAATTGAATTAACTGACTAATTTAATTGGTTCGTTTTTAAATTTAAAAAAGCTTATAATTAATATTATTATATTTATTGTTTTATATATATTTGATCAGTTTGTTTTCATTATTTGACTGAAAGTCCCAAGGTGGAACAAATGAGAAAGACGAGTATAAGTGAAAAATATTCGATAAATATTTGATACATCTCCGATATATATTTAATGCATCTTGGATACATACGTGATACATTTTCGATACATAATTTATACGTGGTATTTATAAAAAAAATATTAAACATGATAGATATATATTTTTAAATGTACTTAATAGATACATCACTGATACATAATTTATACACGATAGATATATTTTTAAATATATTTAAATATATACATGATAGATACATTTTTACTAAATTTATACACGATATATATATTTAAATAGATACATGATATATACAGTTTTATTACACTTATTTTTTACACTTATTTGATACATTTTGCGACGTATCAAATTTTTTATTACATGTATTATATATTTATTTTAATATATGTTTGATACATATTCGATACATAATTTATACATGAGAAATATATTATTCATGCATTAGACCCGTGTTCGGTATGTATGAACAATATATTCGATAATAATTAATAAAATTATTTTTAGTACATATTTGATAAATCTTCGATACATAATTTATACATGAAAAATATATTATTCATGCATCGGACCCGTGTCCGATATATATCAATATTATATTTGTTTGATACATCATTGATACACAATTATTTATTGTTAGTTAATTAAACTAATTTTTTACTTTTTGTAAATATTATTTTGAATAGTTTTGTGGATTATTTTTATATTTGTAAATGTACAGAAATAATAAAATACTATAAATAATCAGTATATATTTTTAAAAAATAAATAGATTACTATCAAATTTTTTTTTGAAATGATGTCTCAGAGATGTATCAGAGATGTATCAGAGATGTATCATATGATATTACAAAACTGTGTCTATAATTTGTTGATGCTTGCTTGCTATAGGTGCTGACGCGCTGACGCGCTCTGACGTGCTGACGCGTTATGACGCGCGCTGACGCGCTCTGACACGAAAATCACATGTGCTAGTTGTTGTGTTTCCTTTTTATTAAGATGGTATTATGCTTGCCATGTGTCACCTATTTAATGGAATGGTGTTTGTTGTAAACTTTTTTGCTTTTGTGGTAGAAATGATAAATAAGGGAGTTAGGTGACAATGTGTGAAATGTTGAGCTATTTTTGTGGTATTTTTGTGATCTTCTCTTAATTTTTTTACTTAAATGATGAATTTATTCAATTAATCATGTTTAAAGATAACGTTAAATTCATTTCTATTCAAAAAAGTACAAATAAATCCATTATTTTAAAAAATTAACTAAAAACTATAATCAAATTAAAACTAATTTAAATTTTAATTAATTAACTAAATCTAAATCAATTTTAAACATGTACAGTTAATATATGCTATACGTGAAGAATGTTTTTGAATTTTTTTCAAATGAAAACGACGTCAATTTAATATTTTATGGTACAATTGAAATAATAAATTGCAAAATAGAGTAAAATTGACAAGTATATTGGAGTTTTTTAAAATATTAAGCCAAAAACATATATATGAGGATGGTACCTCTCTATTTATCGTAAACAAACTCATAAGGAAACATTTTTACTTTGAAAAGCACACATACAACAAATTCGCATGATTTGTGGACTTGGTACTCTGAAAATAATAAGAGCTTTTTATATAAAATACAGGAAATCAGCCACTATTTTCTTTTATACGGCCCAACCCAAATCTTTACTTTACCTACCTCATTTTCTTACTTTGATAACTTGTACTTCAAATTCCTTTTTTTTATACGATTTTTCTTATTTCTCTTAATAATTCTTCTTCTCCACGATTTCTTTTGAGCTGTGAAAAAAAAATTTCACGATTTCTGCTCCTTCGCTAATTCGCCGTTCCGCCTTCTCCGTTCCGCCGTTCTGTCTTCGCCGTTCCGCCTCCGCCATTCTGCCTTCGCCGTTCCGCCTCCGCCGTTTTGCCTCCATCGTTCCGCCTTTGTCTCGCCGCGCCATCTTTCTTTTATCTTTTATCTTTTATCTTTTTAATTTTAGATCTGAAATTTTTTGTTCTTTTTTTTATTTTCAGATCTGTAATTTGTTTATCTTTTATTGTTGATTCACCATTAAACATGTATAAAGAGTATCTTTAAAGAATCTAATACTTATTTCATGTTATATAGAATAATTGTGTGATTATATATAATAAAATTCTGTTATTTCTGCATTTTTTTGTGTTTTGTGTATTTCTGCGTTTTTTTTATTTTGCAGAACCATTTGTTGATGATGATTGATTGCTGAATTATTGTAATGTTACAGTGTTGTTGATTTTATGTTGACTTTATGTTGATATTATGTTGATATCTACTGATTCTTTTTATTTTAACATTGACAAATAAGATAATATTGTCTGTGAAATAAACTTTCGTTGGATGAAATGAAACTGTATCATAACCGTCTTTGTCGAAATTTAGTTACGTATGAGAGGTGGAACGCAAAATAATTATACAAGTGATTTTGAAGAAACTGTGCAGCTGCAAAGAGAATTGAGGAAAAAAAATATTTTGAAATAAATTTCTTTAATTTGTGAACTGTTGTGTTGGTGTATATTTAATATATTTTTATTTTTATATGTAAGAATAATTTTATTTTTTCATTTGAATTATTGTTGTTATTTTTTCATATTGTTTTGATTACTTACTCTGCTAATATCTTTATCTGATTCATTTATTTTAAACATTTTGTACCTTTGTTGTTCTTTAGTAGAATTACTATTATCATATTAACAAGTTATCAACATAATGTCAACATGATATCAATAATTAATGCTAATTTAGTCAAGATGTTTGTAAAATAAGAACATCAATTGATTTAAGCCAAAATCAATCAACATATTATCAAAAACATGTCAACAGGTCATCAATACAACAATTTAAGACTAACTTTACTTTTCTTTTAATGATTGAAAAATCAACATGTTATCAACAGTATATCAACAACATGTCAACATAAAATTGAAAATCAAAAAAAGTTGAAATACTTATCAACATAATGTCAACAATAAATCAACAAAGAATCAACAATTAATGCTAATTTAGTCAAGATGTTTGTTAAATGAGAACATTGATTGATTTAAGTCAAAAACAATTAACATATTATCAAAAACATATCAATAGTTCATCAATACATCAATTTAAGACTAACTTTATTTTTCTTTCAATGATTGAAAAATCAACATGTTATCAACAGTATATCAACAACATGTCAACATAAAATTGAAAATAGAAAAGGTTGAAATACATATCAACATAATGCAACAATAAATCAACAACGAATCAACATAAGGAATAAAATAAAACATATTTTTTTGAAAAATTGTGACAATTGATAAAATATTAAAAAGAAATCAACAACATGTCAATATGATAATGCTAACATATCCTTATCTAATTTCATTTAAATTTTGTTTTTTTTTTAGTTTATTTCACGCACAAAATTATCTAATTTGCTAATGTTTTTTTTAGAATAAATTTTTTCAATGTTAAAATTAAGGAAATACCAACTGATTATCAACACAAAATCAACATAAAATCAACAACACTGTAATATTATAATATTTCAGCAATCAACCATCATCAATAAATCGAACTGCAGAATAAAAAAATACAGAAATACAATCAAACACAAAAAAATGCAGAAATAACAAAAATTTATTCCATATAACCATAAATTTATATTACATAACATGAAATTAGCATTATATTCTTAAAATGTAATCTCTATACATGTTTTATGGTGAAAAACAGTAAAAAAATTGTAGATCTGAAAATAAAAAAGAAGAAGAAGAATAATTAATAAATTATAGATCTGAAATCAAATAGATGACGACGATGAGCAGAGGAGATGATGGCGTTGATGAAGATGACAACGGAGACGATAATGAGAACGATAATGGAGGAGCGGAGGAACAGAGGACGACTCAGCGGAAGACGGCGAACGGTAAAAAAAAGAGGAAGATGAACTGAGAGGAAGAGAGAATTGAATGATGAGGAGAGAGAAAATAAATGAAATTATGATTTGTATGTTGTTAGGGTTTAATATATAGAGTCCGTATAAAAGTTATAATTTAGTACGCACATGGTAGTTTAGAAAACCCAAACCTACACCCGTATAAAAGTTAAAAATTGGGGTTTTTATATGGGCAAAAGGGCTCAAAAACTACCCACCTTTCATTTTTTTTTCAATAGCACCCTGACCTTGTAATTTTTTCAATAGCACCCTATTTCGTATTTTTCAGTTTCAATAGCACCCTAAAGCATCAATTTGAACTTTTTTCATTTGGTTAATATTCAAAAAAAATCCTTCATATATATCATAAGTTCTAAATATTCTAGAATGTCTTAAATTATATATAAACGCCCTCTTCTTCACAAAATAAAAAAAATATTTAATTAAATTAGACCCGTGGCGGAACCCGTGACGAAATCCGAAGACGAGCTCCTCGTCTATGGAGGAAGACCAGCTCTGGTCTTCCATGAGGGAAGACCAGCAGCTCGCTGGTCTTCCATCTTCCCTCATGGAAGACCAGCGAGCTGCTGGTCTTCCATGGAGGAAGACCAGCGAGCTGCTGGTCTTCCCTCATGGAAGACCAGCCAGCTGCTGGTCTTGCTCCATGGAAGACCAGCTATGGTCTTCCATGGCGGAAGACCAGATCTGCTGGTCTTCCATGGAGGAAGACCAGCAGATCTGGTATGGAGGAAGACCAGCAGCAGCTGGTATGGAGGAAGACCAGCAGCAGCTGGTCTTCCGAGGAAGACGAGCTGCTCGGCTTCCTCCGGAGCGGGTTTGTTTTTTTTTTAATTTTAAATTAAATTATTAATATATATTTATTTATTTTTTTTGGATTTATTTGAAAGATTTTTAAGTTAAAGGACTTATTTGAATTTGTCCAAGTAGAAAAAAGTATAAAATGACCCTTAAATTTAATTGTTTTAATAAGTTTAATGCTTATAATAATAAAACCATCTTTTTTTAAAATTTAGGGTGCTATTGAAATCGAAAAATACGAAATAGGGTGCTATTGACAAAATTACAAGGTGAGGGTGCTATTGAAAAAAAAATTGAAAGGTCGGTAGTTTTTGAGCCCTTTTGCCTTTTATATGATTTACGGGTTTTTTCGGAACATTTACTTTTACACTGTACAGTTTAATTGTTTACATTTCGTACCATTTTAATTTTCTTCTGTACATCTAATTTTGATATTCTTTTCTTATTTACGATCAGCTATTTTCTATCACTATTTCTTCTTTCTTCTCCATAATGGTGAAGACTGAGCCGCGACAAAAGCAACAAAATGATGGTGAAGACGGAACAGAGGAGGAGGCAATAAAATAACGGTGAAGATGTAATGTCGTCAGCGGCAGCAGCTAAACTATGGTGAGGCAGAACGGTAACGACAACGACTGAGAAGGCAGAACAACGATTTTTCTCTCTATTCCATAATTTGTTTTGTCTCTTTGTGTTCAATTTGGAATTTATGTAGTCAATCCTTCTAATTATTTTGCTTGTGAACAAACTAGGGTTTATGAACAAACTTGTTAAATTAATTGATAACTAGTGATGATTTTAATTGATAACAATTGTTTGTTTGTAATGTTCATTAGTTGATTAGTTGATTAGAATCAATTAGATACATAGGCTGCTTTATTGTATCTAATTAACTTTTATTTTGTTTATTTGTGGTTTGATGTTCGATCAATAGGAATTATCTTATCATGTTTAAATTGAATTTACATTTTGAGGTTAGTTGTTGCCACTTACGTTTATTTCTTATGGAATATTTGGTTATTTAGTGGGAAATGGATGCTTATTTTTCTGAATTGATGTTTTCTTTTACTGATTTATGGAAAAACATAAAATAGATATGAAATTAACGGGGTAATCACAATTATGGGTTGTGATAACTAATGTTGATTTTGTATTTTTTTAAGAAATCTTATGTTATGTTTGTCTAACAAATTGCTTCTGAAGGGTTCAAACACCGTGTGTTTGAGATCTCGCTAGCTGACCTTCAAGGTTATGAGGATCAAGCTTAGAAAAAAGATCAGGCTGAGAGTTGAAGATGTTCAAGGGAAGAATGTCTTGATTAATTTCTGGTTACAATGTACATCCTAATTTTCATATGGTTTATCTTTAGTTTTATGAGAATTATGTATTGTTTGTTATGAACGCCAGATTAGATTACTTCTTGAGTTTAATATTTTCTTTATATGAATTTGAATCCATGATAAGTTAAATGTTTATACTATTCCTAACAGCTTGATGATATTTAAGATTTCATCAAATTTTCTTTGTATGAATTTGAATCATTTGGCATTTTATTTTGCTGAAAAACTTTCTATTTAGATGTGTGTTTTGAAGATAACCTTTGTTTGCGTTTGCAGAGAGCAGCTAAAAGTGCTACTGAATTTCAATTGCGTGTGGAGATTAAACACCTGTTAAAAGAGGCCAGCTTCTACTCATAGTGAGTCACTAAGTACCTTTTTTAAGTGATTCATTTTTTTAATTTATGCTATAAGTTCAGAGCTCAATGTTCATGCTTGTTGAATGTCATGCTATTTTATATGTAAACAAACATGCCAAGCTCCTTCAATTTGCTCAGGACAAGTGTGCTAGGATCCAAAATTATGTGCAATTGGCTTGGCGTTTCTTATTTGTTAAATTGAGTCAATAACATATAGGAAAATGTCTAGTTCAGCTGTGTAATTGGTTTCTCCATTGGTTGTAGGTCATTATGGTTTGCTCAGGCAGCAAAATCTAGGAGGTTGGCAGCTGCAAAGAAGAGGGAACTTGCAAATTATAATGATATTATGTGTGATCTGCATACAAGAGTCTTAATTTTAAATAGACATACTAGGAAGGAATAGCCAACACATGCAGAACCCACACCCTTTTAAACATTTAGCTCCAACCTATGCAGCAAATGAATTCGATTGTTGTTTGCTCTTTTTTATTGTTTTTACTGGATTAGTATATGTAGAGCAGGTCTGCTCAAAACTCTAACAAATGCTCTTTTGGTTTTTCAATATTCTGTTAATTTTCATGAGTTTCATAGGAAATTATTATTGCATCCTAGAGAATATAGTTTGGACAGAGACCACTTTTTTAATTTGCAAATCTTCACATAAAAATGATTTGTTGTTATATACAATTTAAATTAATAGAAAGAGTGATTTTTTTGTTTTCTTGTATCGTTGAATTTTATAGCGTGTTTTACTTTTTGTTTTTTTTATATATGTAATAAAGAGTGCAAAGTAAATTTTAAAATTAATTTTTAAAACTTCGGTTGATGTAGATTAATTTAAGTTTATATCAACATAATAACTTGATATCAACACAAAATTAACATGATATCAACATAAAATTATTAGACAATAATAATTTGTGCATTCAAGTCAACATGATATCAACAACATGTCACCAACTAATTAACAATATATCATTATTAATATTGGTGAATAATTTGCTTTAACATGGACAATAATAATTTTGTTAATATAAAATTGATATAATGTCAACAGTAAATCAATAATACATGAACAAGAATGTTAATGTTAATTTATTATAATACGTATGTCAACATAAATCAACCAAATATCAACAGGAAATCAACAAAAAATATAATGAAATCGTGTTTAATTTAACAACTTAATTCTTGAAATTTAAGATACTTGATATTTGAATTGCAACATATCATTATGTTAACCGTTGGTAAACTTGTAATAAAGTTTATTTTGAATAAATCGTTAGTAAATTTGAACTGTGTATAAAATTACTAGACAACAATAATTTATGCATTGAAGTCAACATGATATCAACAACATGTCAACAACAAATTAACAATATATCATTATTTTGTATTTATATTGGTGAATAGTTGTTTTAACCTTGACAATAATAATTTTGTCAACATAAAATCAACAACATGTCAACAACAAATTAACAATATATCATTATCTTATATTAATATTGGTGAATAGTTTGTTTTAACCTTGACAATAATAATTTTATCAACATAAAATCAACAACATGTCAACAACAAATTAACAATATATCATTATCTTATATTAATATTGGTGAATAATTTTCTTTAACCTGGACAATAATAATTTTGTCAACATAAAATCGACATAACGTCAACAGTTTATCAACAATACATGAACAAGAATGTTAATGTTAATTTATCATAATACGCATGTCAACATAAAATCAACCAAATATCGACAAGAAATCAACAAAAAATATAATGAAAGTGTGTTTAATTTAAGGCTTAATTACTTAAAAAACCTCCACCTTGTAATATTTTTTCGTTTATACCATGACCTAGGAAAAAGTTCATTTGTACCCTTTTTTTTATTTTTTGTTTTCAACTCTACCCTAAAGCACTAAATTGAACATTTTTTATCTAGAAAAAGCTTAAAATAATCCTTCATTTTTAACTTATTTGTATTTTTTCAAATAGAAAAAAGATGATATAACCCTTCTATTAAATTATTTTTAATATTTTCATCCTTTAATTAATTAAATTGTCAAAAAATAAAATTTTGGGGTACAATTGAAAACGAAAAATCAAAAAAAGGGTACAAATGAACTTTTTCCTATGTCGGGTATAAACGAAAAATTGTTTCAAGGTGGGAGTTTTTTAAGTAATTAGGCCTTAATTTAACAACTTAATTCTTGAAATTTAAGAAGCCTGATATTTGATTTGCAACATATCATTATCTAGTACAGTTTAATTTTTATTTGTTTAGTTTATTTTACGGATAATATTATCTTATTTATTAATGTTAGATCAAAAAAATATCAACACAGTATCAACATAAAATCAACAAACACTGTAACATTATAAATTAATTACACGTAATTTTAGCATTGGTGACTCTGACTACAACATGAATAAATAATATTTTATTTGTCAATGTTAAATCAAAAAAATATCAATATAAAGTCAACATAATCATCATTTTTTTGTCTTCGCTTTCCATGTAATTAAGGTTTGAACTAACATTATCATCCTTCTTCTACGGCGACGATGATTACTGTAATTCATCCAATGCCTGCACATATTCATTCCGAATATGAGAACTGACTTGAGTAAAATTTAGTTTGTGAATCCAATTTTCTATAAATATAATAAAGTTTGAAAAATATCAAATGGGTCACGATCTTTGCCTCCACCACCCATTCCTTCCTTGAGGATATCTCACCATACTAATCATATCTCACGTTTTTCAGGGTCAATTAGAAGTTAGAACTTCATAAGCTTGTGCTAACTCCTTGAACTGTATCACATAATTATGACATTAATTATAAAAACGTCCAAACCAAAATCACAATAATAAACACTAATGATCATAAATGTACACCCAATCTTAAATGACAAAAAAATGGCAGAATTATCAAGTGAGGTTTCTAATAGAGAAGGAAACAAAAAATGTACACCCAATCATGTTTGAGAAATTGAATTCTCACAGAAATCACTCCCGACTTTAATTTTTATTGCCTTCAAAATGCTAAAAAAAGTCATGGTCATATAGAAGTCGCCACAGTGAAATACAAGAAAAGCAACAAAAGCAATAATTCAAGCAATCCTCGTGGATTCCAAACATTAGCATAAGAGAAAGTTCAAAATAAGCAATCTCCATAAATGAAAAATAAAGCTTCAATTGAATTAAATTAGCTAGAAAAATTACCTAAATTAATGTCTAACATAATCACAAAAAGACTCCACTCTCAATGCAGCTTCTAATAAAGTGTTTGGATCATTATCACAAAATTGGACCAATAAGGGTCGATCCTCCTACAATTCTCACTGCAATTAAACCCTAACCCTAATCAAATCAAATTAAACAGTTACATTTCAGTAACATTAAATCAACAAAAATACCTTACAAGTAGTAAATTCTTGAGATGAGAACGATATTCAGTCTCATTAAAAATTATGGAATGCAACATCGGAGTATAAGCAGCATCAACTCCATATTTTCTACAGAGCATTCGGAACAGAAGCTCTCAATATCTACCATGGAGCTACGATTAATTAGCTTCGGCTTACGATTCCAGTGCGCCCATGCCCGCTCCACCCTCGACTCTCCGTTTGAGTAAAAGCAACGGTCTGACGAGACTAAGCATAAAGAAGAAAATAGCGCCGTGTTGGGATTATAGTGGAGAACGGCGTTTTGATCTTGATCGGGGGTGTTAGATAGGGAAGAGGAAGAGAAAGAGAAGTATGAGGGAGAAAAAAAATGAAATTATGATCTTTTTGCTATTAGGGTTGAATATATGGCAACCGTATAAAAGTTACAATTGGCTCCGTGTATGGTAGTTTAGAAAATAGAAACTATGACATGTATAGAAGTAAACAATTGTTTAATGTTGATTAATTGTGTAAAAAGCCCTTAAAAATTTGGCAAAGTATATTGTTTATGTAAAAAGTCCAAATAATAATATATTTAGCATTTATCATCAAATTACTTTAATGAATTGATAATGATATTATTCCAAATTAACCAAGACATTTCAAATTTTGGATAATTAATCTTAACTGTTATTGAACTTTTAAATTTTTCCATTTTAATTATTAAACTATTTTTATTATTACTAAATTTTCACTTTTTTTTTTCAGTTTGATATTTCCAGTTAAAAATGCTTAGATGACAACCGTAAGTTGATATGTGGCGACCGGATATTGCTAATTTTACTTTAAAAATTAGTACACATACATGATTTTACTTTAAAAATGAATTTTTAGGTTAAATTATACATGCATGAAAATTTTCAAGTAAAAATAAATAAATTTCGGCTGCCACATAAACATTTTTTTGCTGGAAATCACTATAATGGAAAAAATAACTCAGTGACCAAAAAAAACTCAGTGACTGAAATAAAAAATTTAAAAGTTACGGTGATGTTCTGAATCAATTACCCTAAATTTTGAATTCTAAATTGTCAGAATTTTAATATTTATATGGTACTATCTTGCTCGATCAGGATGTGCACTACTCAAATAGTGCGAGTTGATAATAAAAAAAATTACACTTGGTAAGCCATATTCACCAATCTAAGTGTAAAAAAAGGCAAGTTGATAATAAAAAAGCCAAATTTGAAATTAAATTAATAAAACTGAAATTTATGGTAATTGACCATCAATTGTAAAATTGGCTGAGGCACTTAACTCAAAGAAATAGTCAAGTGTTTCTAATGTGGTTGAACTCATTAAAACCCCAACTAACTTGACATACAAGTCATCTATAATCATTAACCAATCATGAGCCGAACAAAGCTTTCTCTGCATACACTGCTTTTCTTTCTTACACTCAATTATTCGTATCTCTTGATTATATAACTCCGACAACTTCAATCAAAGATGGTAATCCTAATAACTTAATAATCTCGAACAGACAAGGGTTTGCTCTCGGATTCATTAGCCCTCAGGGCAATCCAACTCATCGTTATGTCGGAATTTGGTATAACAACATTTCAGAATCAACCGTTGTCTGGGTTGCAAACAGAGATACTCCGATCAATAACACCTCAGGAGTGTTGTCTGTCGATAGCAAGTGTAATCTTGTGCTATATAGAAATAATCAAACAAGAAATCCTGTCTGGTCGGCTAATGTTTCTTTGTCGGGTAATAGCTGTAAAGCTCAACTACTTGACACGGGTAATCTTGTTTTGGTTCGACAGGATCGTGGTGTAGTATTATGGGAAAGCTTTGATTATCCGACAGACACTATGCTTCCTTATATGAAGCTTGGATTGAACAGAAAAACTGACAAGAATTGGGTTCTGTCGTCTTGGAAATCAAACGTTGACCCGGGAATCGGAAACGTGTCCTACGGTATTGATCCGGCAGGGTATCCTCAGTTGTTTCTTTACAAAGGTTCGCAACGGTGGTGGCGAGGTGGTCCGTGGACCGGATTGAAGTGGAGCGGCGTACCGGAAATGAAGCGTAATATTTTTAATACCACCTTTGTAAATAACAAGGATGAGGTTTATCTTACTTATGATATCACTACGGATGCCACAATATTTTCGAGAATGATGGTGAGGGAACCGGGACTTGTGGAGCGGTCTACGTAGAATAATCGTGACAATCGATGCGTCGAGTATTGGACCGCCCCGGTTGAAAAATGTGATAGCTACGGGGTATGTGGAGTCAATAGTAATTGTGATCCGTATAATTCAGGTAATTTTATATGCAAGTGTTTGCCAGGATTTGATCCTGCGTCAACGAACACTTGGTTTTTACTAGACGGGTCGGATGGTTGCGTAAGGAAAACGGGCGTGTCAGCGTGTCGAAACGGAGAAGGGTTCGTGAAGCTGGAAAGCGTGAAGGTGCCCGATACGACAAAGGCACGTGTGGACATGAGCTTGAGCTTGGAAGCGTGTGAACAAGAGTGTTTGGGGAACTGTTCGTGCAGCGGCTACACGAGTGTATACAAGACGGGGATTGGGTGCTCGATGTGGTTCGGAGATTTGGTTGACATGAGAACATATCCAAGTGCTGGACAGGACATTTATGTACGCGTTGATGCAGTTACGTTAGGTATGCTTCTCGATTGATTTGGATTTGAGATTTTAGAGTCTGAAACCGTTCTTTTATTTATAAAGAGAGCTGAAATGTAGATTTAAAAATGCCTAGTAGAACTCAAGTTTACCATGTTAGCAACTTTCACACGCCATACACACACTGTTAACAAACTGTAGAAAGGGATTTGTTTTCTCCTTTTGAATACGTTAGGTGTTTATTCGCCTTTTTTAGCCTTATCTAAATGTTAGGGGCATATTTACCTATTTTCTCTTTAATTAATGTTTTGAGAATTTTTTAATCTCATACTTGAAAAAACGATTGATGTTTTCGTTTTTTTTATTGAATTTAATAGCTAAACACAAAAAGTCGGGAAGCCGCCTCGGAAAACAAGGACTGCAAGCATTACTCATAGTATCCGCCGTTGTAGCTTTACTTATTTTTATCGTTGTTACATATTTTCGTGTCGTAAACAAGAGGAAAGAAGTGTTGGCAAAATACTGCAAGCGTACAGTGTCAACTCGTAATATAGACTATAAAGTCCGGATATTGTACCCACAGAGAAAGCTTCTAAAGACAACCAATTAGTAGACTCGATTCGGATAGTTAAAAGGATAATTTGGATTGAAGTATGTAAATTTAAAAGCTAGATTAAACAATTAAAGAATAAAGTAAACTAAGGCTGTAAATTAAATAGGATTTAAACAATAATGAGAAAGATCAGGGATTATTAATCTACTTTATGCCATTAATCTCATGGTTTATGGATTTCGTTATCAAATTGCGGTTCAGGCTGATCTAAGGCACCTACAGCTCTCTCTCAAGCCGCTACAGGCAAAAACAGTCAATTAAACAATTAATAGGCAACTACTCACTCTTGTGTTATAATCAACCTAAATAATTAATTGATTGATGTTTGTTAAGCAAACCTAAAGAACACACATTCGCTAATTCACTCTCGTGTTGTTAACTCCTGTGTTATCGATTACACGGTCTATTTCAATTCAACTCTCTCAAGTTACAATTAAAACACAAGCCAATAGTTTAAGTGATCAAATTAAACTAAGCATTAAGAACAGTAATTAATACGCAATTATAACAAAAACCCAGTAACCCAATTAATTATCAAAGCATAAATTTAATCAATAATCCCCGACGATGGGTTTAGTTACTCATGATCAAAGATAAACCAACAATATAATATATAGAATTCATAATTGATAAGATAAACAATGAAAAAGATCTCTCTGAATTATCGTACCTTAATCGCATAAAAATCCCAATATAATATCGAAGAATAAAATCCAGCTCAAAAAGTAATCAAATCGAAGAACGATGAACTAATACTAAATATAAAGCTAATCTATTGTTTTTAGTCTAATACAATGGTGGTCGAACTAAGCCAACCCTAATTTGGTTGTAAACACCACTATATATACTCGTTGTCAGCCTCAAATTCGTATTTTGGTGAAGTTCCAAAGTCGCCCCTTCATAATTTTAGAATCGGAATGAAAAATCGGGGTCAAAACATAATTTTAGACAACTCAGCAGCTAGGTACGATGGGAGGCGCGTTGCGAGGCGCGTTGATTCCATCGTGCCTTAAAATCTCAGCATAAATTTCCCTAAGGCACGATGCGAGGCACGATGCTACCATCGTGCCTTCCATCTCGCCTCCTCTTCAAGTAAGAAAACAAACAGAGGCACGATGCGAGGCACGATGCCACCATCGTGCCTTCCATCTCGCCTTCCACCAAACATGAATAAAACTAGGGGCACGATGCGAGGCACGTTGCTTCCATCGTGCCTTCCATCTTCCCTCAGGCAAAATCTCAGAAACAGCTCTGAAACTAACTCGAAATGCCTATCCAACTCCGGTCTTGCTTAAACTTCATCGTATTGCTCCGATTAGGTCCGAAACTCCGTGAAATCTACGTGGTAGTACCTGAAACGCTCAAATAAGAAATAAGACCCAATATGCATAAAAATGATCACTAAACACACGTAAATAACTCGTAAAACAACGGTAATATAGGAGTAATTTTACTCCTATCAAACATCCTCACACTTAACCTTTGCTTGTCCTCAAGCAAGAAATGAATCATGCTATAGCCCAAATCAAATAGAATGTCAATAATCAACAAGAAATTAACATTTTTCAAACCTCTAAAGCGATGAATCAATTAAATCGTGCTTTTAAAACCGACAACACAAAGAGAATATAAACCAAGCCAACTTGCTTAAAATCACGATATGAATCAATGCCACCAAAAATACTCAAACAAGTTCACTCATACTCGAACCTAATACGCATTGTTAAATCAAAGCATGCAAACTCACCAAAAGCAACGATAACAAACGTTTTAGTCCTATGAGCAAAAACAACAATGCTTGAATCGTAAAATCACATTGAAAAATAACTCACAAGGTACACTCTAACACTAAGGTGTTTAAGGGTTCAAAGTTCAGCACTCAAAATTGAAACATTCTAATCCTACCATAAGCTTGCCTGCAATCCATCATTTCACTACTCAGTCGAGTCAATAACACAAATCAAAATGGACTTTGTTCAGGTTGTAATGGGGCATAGGTTAGGGTATGGTACAAGGTAAAAGAAAGGGTAAACATGACTTGACAAACCAACATAGATCAAAGGAAACCAGAAAATTAATCACATTAGCTCTCTAAAAACACAGTCTCTCATTCTCTCTTTTTTATTTCCTCGAGTTCTCAATTTTTTCAACATACTTTTTTTTTCTTTTAAGCTCAATATTCTATTTTTTTCTTTTTATACAGTTTTTTTTCTTTCAAAGCTTTTGCTTTCTGTACTTTTCCTGAATTCCAAGAGGCACTAATAATCACAAAAATCAAGAGATCGTCAAACAAATAATCACGAGCTAGGATGTTATTACATCCTCACACTAGTTCCCTACAATGTCAGTCAATTTGCCAAATCATTCAAGGTAGAAAGTGGAAAGATGAGAAAAGGTAAAATGTGTGTAAAGTGTGTAAATAAACAAAAATAAGGCTAAGGCTCAACTTGGGTAAACTAAAGGTAAAAAGGTAAGTTGTTTAAGTAGTCTTAAGAAAAGGTGAATCCTAAATGCCATTTATCATCTTCATGTTTTTTAACTTAACTTTGCAATATGACAACGGAAAACAGGCAAGTTCTAGAGAATATAGACATGCTTCAAACCACACAACAAGAAAAATAAGCACAAAAAAATATATGCTCTCATAGGCTCAAAATCTCACAAAATTAGTCGTGTGTTCAACATGTAATTCACTATATCAAACATTGCCATTATTTACTCAAGTTTTCAACAATTTGCACTGTTGCTCAATCCTAATTCACATGTCAGATTCCACAACAATTATCAAATTACAAGCATTTCATTAAACTCGAATTTTCACCCTAGTCGCAATGACCCATGCCGTCAAAATCAAGTAAGAAACACTTAACTATATTCTCAAATTGTTGTCAACAATTAAAAGCACATCTAACTTATTCATCACGTAGGGGAAAGAAAAATGCTATTAATTCTGAAATCATGACATAACAATTATCCTTAGACTATTTAGGACTAAACAAACATCAAACATAAGTAGATCATAAGGGTTCACAACCATAGACTAATATAGACGTAAAATAAAAACAAAACAAAACAGAAAAAACAAGACACAACTAAAACAAAAACATAAAAACATAAAAACAAAATGTTTTCCCCACCCTCACACTAGTTCATGCATTGTCCCAAATGCAATGAAATTAAAAAAAAAATCTGAAACATAAAAGTGTAAAGGGTGAAGAGAAAGATACCCTTGGGATTGCCTCCCCGGCAACGGCGCCAAAAACTTGTTGGCAAAATACTGCAAGCGTACAGTGTCAACTCGTAATATAGACTATAAAGTCCGGATATCGTACCCACAGAGAAAGCTTCTAAAAACAACCAATTAGGAGACTCGATTCGGATAGTTAAAAGGATAATTTGGATTGAAGTATGTAAATTTAAAAGCTAGATTAAACAATTAAAGAATAAAGTAAACTAAGGCTGTAAATTAAATAGGATTTAAACAATAATGAGAAAAATCAGGGATTATTAATCTACTTTATGCCATTAATCTCATGGTTTATGGATTTCGTTATCAAATTGCGGTTCAGGCTGATCTAAGGCACCTACAGCTCTCTCTCAAGCTGCTACAGGCAAAAACAGTCAATTAAACAATTAATAGGCAACTACTCACTCTCGTGTTATAATTAACCTAAATAATTAATTGATTGATGTTTGTTAAGAAACCTAACGAACACACATTCGCTAATTCACTCTCCTGTTGTTAACTCCTGTGTTATCGATTACACGGTCTATTTCAATTCAACTCTCTCAACTTACAATTAAAACACAAGCCAATAGTTTAAGTGATCAAATTAAACTAAGCATTAAGAACAGTAATTAATACGCAATTATAACAAAAACCCAGTAACCCAATTAATTATCAAAGCATAAATTCAATCAATAATCCCCGACGATGGGTTTATTTACTCATGATCAAAGATAAACCAACAATATAATATATAGAATTCATAATTGATAAGATAAACAATGAAAAAGATCTCTCTGAATTATCGTACCTTAATCGCATAAAAATCCCAATATAATATCGAAGAATAAAATCCAGCTCAAAAAGTAATCAAATCGAAGAACGATGAACTAATACTAAAAATAAAGCTAATATATTGTTTTTAGTCTAATACAATGGTGGTCGAACTAAGCCAACCCTAATTTGGTTGTAAACACCACTATATATACCCGTTGTCAGCCTCAAATTCGTATTTTGGTGAAGTTCCAAAGTCGCCCCTTCATAATTTTAGAATCGGAATGAAAGATCAGGGTCAAAACATAATTTTAGACAAACTCAGCAGCTAGGCACGATGGGAGGCGCGTTGCGAGGCGCGTTGATTCCATCGTGCCTTAAAATCTCAGCATAAATTTCCCTAAGGCACGATGCGAGGCACGATGCTACCATCGTGCCTTCCATCTCGCCTCCTCTTCAAGTAAGAAAACAAACAGAGGCACGATGCGAGGCACGATGCCACCATCGTGCCTTCCATCTCGCCTAACATGAATAAAACTAGGGGCACGATGCGAGGCACGTTGCTTCCATCGTGCCTTCCATCTTCCCTCAGGCAAAATCTCAGAAACAGCTCTGAAACTAACTCGAAATGCCTATCCAACTCCGGTCTTGCTTAAACTTCACCGTATTGCTCCGATTAGGTCCGAAACTCCGTGAAATCTACGTGGTAGTACCTGAAACGCTCAAATAAGAAATAAGACTCAATATGCATAAAAATGATCACTAAACACACGTAAATACTCGTAAAACAACGGTAATATAAGAGTAATTTTACTCCTATCAAGAAGGTAAGCAAAACCCGAAATTGTATACAAATTTTTGCAGTGATCATTGCAAATAATTATTAATTAATTTGAACATGAACAGCTAGAGACAAACAAAGCAAAAACAAATCTTTATTTGGAGATTCTCACATTGAAAAGGGAAGTGATAAAAGTGCAGATTTACCATTCTTTGATTTGAACATCATAGTTGCTGCTACCAACAATTTCTCTAACGATAATAAGCTTGGAGTAGGCGGATTTGGGTTCGTCTACAAGGTAATTTACTTGATTTTGTATCTCAATGTAAATTGACGATTATGAAAAATTCATGAACTTGAGAAGTGAGAGAAAT